>NC_066605.1:927500-1105000 GCF_905475345.1 Vespula vulgaris
ATTTCATACGTCACGAATAACGAACGTTTCTCTCTACACGCTTTAATAGTATAATTTGACCTGATTTTCCTTTTAATCGATGCTTCCTTATCACGAACCCTGTAATCACGAATTTACGTTTACACGAACGAACTCCAGACAATGATTATTGTTATCGTGAATTTTTTTATTCTTAAATTAGAACGAATGGGAAATCGAATATTTTCGATCGAAACGAGTTCGTTAGGATCTTTCGATATATATTACACGATAAATAAAAAGTATCGATACATCGTTCGATTAATCGAGTTTTATATTGATAAGAAACGACGAAGTAATGATTTAGAATGTAAAAGTGCATCGGAATGGTCCATGAGCGAATAGAGTCGGGCCTGATCAGCAGGCCTCGGCACGAGCACGAGCACGAGCATAGTATACTACAAGGAGGGCCTTACGAAGCTATACACAGCGTTGCCAAACGTTTCCCGAGTGTGAAGATAAGAAAGAAGACATATGTGATTACGTTCAAACTACATAAGAGTTACCTAAGCGTTGTACTTTTTAAATTTGATAAACCAAATCGCATATATCGTTCAACAAAATAACAAGAGTAACGACATACGACCGAATTACAGCCAAATATCGTTGGTAAGAATAATTATTTACGGTACGGGTAACGTTCTAACTTATTATTAGAGAAAATGATAAGACGCTTGCAAAAGGGGTCAAAGTTCATGGACCTAACGAATCTCTTGAGAGAGTATCGAGAGCCTGATGATATCGTTTTGAAATACGTTTACTGGCTTTATGGAAAAGCCAGTTTCAGGGACTTTTAACGGTGTGAGCCAAAGGAAGCTGGTAGAAACGCAACGTTGCCAGTTCAAGAGGAGGAAGATGAAGGAGGAGGAGGAGGAGGAGGAGGAGGAGGAGGAGGAGGAGGAGGAGGAGGAGAAGGAGAAAGAGAAGAAGCAAGAGAAGGAGGAAAAGCAAAAGAAGAAGGAGAAAGAGAAGGAGAAGAGGCTGCGAGAGGTTCGAAGTCGGGACCACGTTGGATCTGGGACCATCTGCTGGCCCTCGGGGGCCTTGAATCTTTGATGGTCGCGTGACTCGGCAGCTACGGCAACGGCGGCAACAGCAGCCGCTTATTGCCGGTGAGCAGAGGCTGAGCCTTTCGTGCCTGGAGCTTCTACTACCTGGAGGGCTTTCTCTCTCTTCTTTCTCTCTCTCTCTCTCTCTCTCTCTCTCTCTCTCTCTCTCTTTCTCTATCTATCAATCTATCTCTGTCTCCGTAGCTCTCTCTTCCTCTCTCGCGTAACCGAGGTAAACGTTATTCCAATAAACGTGAGTTCGTGCTTCGTTTGAAGGAAATGAAATCAAAGATGTTTAGAGAAAACTAGTAACAATCTCCATTTTATCATTCTAGTGTGCTTAAACTCGATAATAAATCTATTTCTTAAATATGTGTGTGTGTGTGTGTGTGTGTGTGTATATGTTTTAGTTATAAATTTCTCTTCTTTTTATCGAAATGCCTAATTGTAAGCGTAATTTTCTTTCTTTCCCTTTTTCCTTTCTTCTTATATCGTAACTATATTATAAATCAATACGTCTGTGCGAGAAAGAAAGAAAGAAAGAAAGAAAGAAAGAAAAATGGAGAGCTTGTTCCAAAAGAAGAGAAGAGAAATTAGAGATTGAACTTTCTAAAGTACGAAGAGCAAAAAAGAAATCAGAAGACGGCGATCGTCAGATCGGTGACGTTAATAAATTCATCGAAAAGAGGTCGTATCCTCCGAAAATGAATTTTTCCATTTTAAAAGAGAGAGAGAGAGAGAGAGAGAGAGAGAGAGAGAAAGAGGTCAGTCACTTTATATTATAAAGTATGTTATATTCTTTTAACAAGTATCGAGTCAATATCTAAAGCAGACGAAGGTTCATTAGAAAAGGGTCACGTTTCGATCATCCTATTCAATAAACACAAACCTGACAGAAACTCCTCGTTCATCGATAACAATATCCAAGCTCTTAGTTATTTAGCTATTTTCTCTCTTCCTCCCTCTCTCTCTCTCTCTCTCTATCTATCTTTCTCTCTAACGAAAACGATGCCGACGTGCGAATTTGCTCGACGAAGATCGATCGATCGAACGAATTGGAAGGTTCGATTTCGAATTTCGATTTGAAAATGACGAGAGTGACGAGGCTTTAATTACGATTTATTTCTAGCTAAACGAAGCGTGATCGAGTATACTACTATCTCCTTCGTTTGGACAAATTGTATTATTCCGTTTCGCACGTTCGATCGGTTAAATCGATTTTACGTGAGTCAATGTTCGATCATTTGCGTGGATCGAGCGGTCGGTCGGTCGGACACTCGATCGTTCGATCGATAATTGGTCGATAATTCATCGAGAAAACTTAACGAGGCTCGGACGAACATGTGATAACGATGTGTTCTCCTTTCATGAAAAGATGATAAAGAAATAACACGGAAGAATGATCGCGATGAAGTAGGAAACGTTGAAACGTCCAGTCGACGTTCCAACGATTCTAAGAAGACAAAGTACTTTTTACTCTCTGCTCGACCGTTGTCCGCCATGGAAAAACTATGTGGATTATCAAGCGGAAGTGACGAATGGCAACGACTCGTCCGTGGAACGGTTTCACCATGGAGACCTCTTTGCCACCCTTCCAGACCGCCTCTCTTCCTCTCTCCGTCTCTCTGTATCTCACTGTATCTCTCAGAAAGAATGAACACAGAGGGAGAGGGAGAGAGAGAGAGAGAGAGAAACGTGATCTCGTTAGGACATCTTTTACTTGTTTTCTCGATCGCTCGACTAGACTTGAAAAGAAGTAAATAAAAACATTTGTTCTTTGTCTCATAATAAATAGACACAACGACCTTACGCACGTGTGTCGTAATAATACCCAAGATACATTGATAAGAAATTATATATATATATATACGTATAGATAACGATGTAGTAAAACGTAAATACGCATGTATGTATTGACTCTTGTGTCTCGCTGACTCATCCAGTCGTTATCTACGTAATGTAATCATTATTGAAACTTATATAATAACTTATAATATAATAATTATTAAAATTTATACTCCATAATAGCGATCTACGTAACAACAATAGAAATCGATCGATTGATTTCGACGCAACTTGGAACGGAATTTCGCTAATCGGAACGCAATTATTTTGGCCGCAATCATTTCTAGAACGGTAGGATTGAATGCTGGCGAAAACAGGTAAGCATCGATTAATATACAGTTCCAGAATTGTTGCCATTTAATCAAATGCATTTTCGACGGGCTTTCGATCCCAAACTGTTGGAGAATTTAGGATAGGGTAGCGTTATTAGGAAACGATTTATCGATACGGCAATTAGTTTAAATAGATATCGTTATACTTAGTAATATTAACAAACGAGACGAGAGGATTTACCTTAGAAAAATAAAGTCGCTCGAGAGATCCTTCGTAGCTGCCTTCGAGTCGAGTTAATTTTCTTAGAGAGTCTGTATCTTACGAGAGCTGGCCTCTTACTAAGATCCTTTTATCAACGATGTATGAATCAAATTGAGGACAACAAGAAGACAAGTAATTCCAAGAACTCTAAGGTTAAACAATGTCGAGAGCTAAAATGTTTATTTACGAAGTTAACCTCGGAAGGACTCGAAACGTCGCGTCAATGACTCGAGAAATCTATGGGTAGGTATTCATATAAACATACACGTGTATGTGTGTGTACGTGTATACGCATATACCTATACGCATTCATCTTTTTTCTCCTAAAGTTTGTTTTTCCCTTGTCGATACATAGATCAACAACACGAGCGAGCTTTTTACCACTCTCTTTTTCTCTCTCTCTCTCTCTCTCTTTCTCTGTCTCTCTTTCTTTCTTTCTCTGAATTCTTTCCATCAATCTTAATATACTCGTAGAGTGCGATAAAGCAAGGAAATAAGGGTATATATACAAGTGTTGCCAAGTTTGCCACCTACTCGACTGATTTGCCACTATTATTTTTCCCTTCTGGCATAAAGTACTCTCTATCTGGCACGTCTAACGGTATTATACTATGTACGTAAGACTCTTGTTTCACTTGAAATTTTGCCACGAAAAGGGAAACAATGAATGATTACATTAGTACCATTGAAATTTTAAACGTTCTTATTTCTGCTTTAACAGGGTAAAGGAAAAAGAAAAGATAAAAGGAAAGAAAAGAATAATTCTCTCGTCGCTAATGAAAAACATGAGGGAAAGAGAGAGAGAGAAAGAGAGAAAGGAAGAGAGAGAAAGAATAAGACAAATTGTTAACTCGTGTGTAAAAGAAGATGGTCGATTTATCTTTAGACGAAATAAGCAAAAATATCAAATAACGTTCGTTGGAGACGTTATACGATTTATCATACGTACATACATACTTCTCTTCCAAAGCTTGTCAAAGAGCATAATTCAAGAAAATCAGGAAAATCTCAAGATGGTTCCTTGAGCGACAAAACTTGCAATTAGTCAAAGTTACTCACGAATATATATATATATATATATATATATATATATATATATATAATTGTATAGCCCAGTTAGTCTGTTAACAAAATTGTCTACTAATTCGATAACGACTCGGTGAGTGAGATAGACACAAGAGCCATCGTATTCGAAAGTTCAAAGTAATACTGAGGACCTTAATACTTAGACTTGTCATAGATAGGTATATACCTACATATATATACGCGTGTTTATATGTATGCGTGTATACGTTAAAATGGAAATAGAGAAGAGAAGAGAAGAGAAGAGAAGAGAAGAGAAGAGAAGAGAAGAGAAGAGAAGAAGAGAAGATCCTCGTAGTCGTGGGGTCAAAAGGACCTGCTAGGGTAATGAACCGAGTACGACGGCGATAATGAGTCGCCGGCACGAATATTTATGCGGCAGCTTCGTGGCACTCGAGTAAGCATCGCTCGTTGCGCTTATCGTGTTCGCGCTATCGCTGCCATGAATGCGAGGTTGGTCTAAAAAGAAAGAGAGAGAGAGAGAGAGAAAGGAAGAAGAAGAAAGAGAGAGAGAGAGAGAGACAGACGGAGAGAAAAAGAGAAAGGTGTATTTGAATACATACATAGACATCTACGATACATGAACATATACGTACAACTAACGCGTGTCTGCAATACGTGTACATATATGTACATCTAACACGTTTCCACAATACGTGTACATATACGTACATTTAACGCATATCTGCAATTGAAATACGTATACTTGTGCAATTTGAGCATGTGTATATATATATATATATATATATATATATATATATGTACATCTGCAATTCGAATGTACTTAGAGACCTTTCTCTTTCTCTTTTCTTCTCATTCTCTTTCTTTTTTTTCCTCTTCTTGTTCTTCATCTTTCCTTTTTTTGCTTATTTCCTTTCTTCTTCCTCCTTCTTGTGCTTTTTTCTTTTCTTTCCTAACGATCAAGCGATCCAAATTCCCTGAGTGAGAAAAGGCCGTAGAAAAGGGCGTTCGTTTGCCTTCGCAATCAACGTAAGCAAAGAGAGACCTTACAAGGGCTCGCTCCTTTCTCATTTCTAATCCTTTTCGGAAAGGTTGCTTTTATCGAATTTGTCTGTCTGTACCTACGTATCATTATCGTAAAACAGGTGAAATAGATAGACGAAGAGAGAGAGAGAGAGAGAGAGGAAAGATAGAGGAAGATAGAAAACACATTGGTAAATTCAAAGTTACGTTCGTAGAACAATTTGGAAACTACGAGAAGCTCGTGATCGAGAAAATCCGTTGAGAACGTCGCTCGTGATTAGCTGTAAATCGCCAGTGTTCGACAATATCGAGTTTATGAACTTTCGGATAAATGGAATAAGCAGATTAACAGAAGCGAAATCCCAACTTTGATAACACCACTTCGCAAGAGGATGGTCCTTCATAACATTTTCATGGAATCCGCCGAATCAATCGGTTTCTATCGATCGAGGAAAAAGATTTGCACATGAAACTGTTTAAAAAAATTATTACTCTTACGTATCGATCGAACAACCGAAGAAAAGAAAATAATTTATTGAAATATTAAAATATAATCTCGAAACTTAAATAATAAGGGATCACGTTGATCTAACCATCCGATTGTTTCGACTAGATACATGCACTTGTTCACGCTGAAAACACGAGTTGAACGAATCTAGATCTTATCTCAACGGCGAAATCAACAACAAACGTCTAATCTTCTAGAAAAGAGACACGGATGATACGGATACGAGAGTTGTCTCGTATGCATAACGTCGTTGCTTACGCTTGCTAACGTTTATGTTTGCGTTTATGTATCCATGTTGTCTGCCAAAGCGTATACGGATTTCTCTTGCAGAAATCTCTCTCTCTCTCTCTCTCTATCTATCTATCTCTATCTCTATCTCACTCTAACTTGGCTCATTCGGCCTAACGGGTTCGCTTTGGCTCTACGATGTGGGTCATACTTGATGCCGGAAGGGCATACCTTGCGATTGCTTACCGTCATACACACATACATTCAGAAATATGTACACATAACTAGGAGAGAGGGTCAAAGGGTGAGAGGGTGAGAGAGAGAGAGAGAGAGAGCTTGTTTATTGGCATGACAAGGGACGGGAATCGACACGACCTGCGGCTTAATTCTTGATCGGACACGCAACTGCAACGACGATTTCACTATCGTTAGACCAAACGACGAGATCATGAACAATCAATGACGATGATGATGGCACGGAACAGATAATTCAAATATTCATACGATCTGATAACGCCGATGTAGTTTCGATAAATTATCCATAGTTTCGACTATAAGCTATTTGATCTTTCTATTTATCTTTTATTTTCTTTTCTTGTTTCTATCCTCCTTCTTTTATCTTTTTTTATTTTTTTATTATTATCTTCATTCGTTCGGAGAGAAACGAGAGAGAACAAAAGACGTTTAAGTGGCAAACGATCCTTTCCAAACGTCATGGTTTTAACTGGAATAGGAAAAAGCTAATTGCATCCGGCGAACTATCCCGATGTGCGTTTGGGAGAAAAAAAAAGAAGAAAAAAAAAAAGAAAAAAAGAAAGAAAGGATCGATGGTAAAGCAATGCTCCTCGTTTCGAAGGTTCGTCGTGTGCCTTCTCCAATCGTATCTAACGGGACAATCCGAGCAAATTGAATTACTCGTTTGTCGTGAGTAAGTAAAGGTCTTCGACGGCCATTACGAGGCGTTCGTGCGTTAAGAGGAAGAGAAAGAGAAAGATGAACAGGATAGATAAAGATAGATATAGATTCAGATATTTAGAGAGAGAGAGAGAGAGAGAGACAGGAGGAGGAAGACACTGGGAAAGTGGGAGGTAGGCGGGAGATAGGTGGGAGGTAGGTAGATAGGAGGGAGAAGGAAATGGAAGCTCGCTTATGCTGTCGTATTTACGTAAAATGCTCGAGATATATAGGATCGAAGATCATCGATGATTAAAGGCGACGTGACTCGATGACAATCACGTTCCGAATTGCATCGTTCTACCTGTAGTCTATCTATACCGTTCTCTATCTATCTACCTCTCACTCTCTCTCTCTCTCTCTCTCTCTCTCTCTCTGTATCTCTGTCACTCTGGGATTAGCATTAACGAACCGTGTCAACCCCGAAGACCATTGAGAACCGTAAACCTCGGAATCAGAATCGACATCGGCTTATTTCATTTAGATCTACCAAATGGAGATAACGTTTGTTTCATTAAATTTATGCATATATATATATATATATCTTTTGTATCAGTTTAAAAAAATTTATAATGAAAATAGAAAAGAGGATTGGTACGATAACGAACGTACAATTATTTTCTCCTCGTTAACTTTGTACTACTTTCTTTTAGACATAGTTTCACCGATTGTTTTAAAGTTCCTACGTGAAAAATCTCATTAATCTCTCTCTCTCTCTCTCTCTCTCCCACCCTCCCTCTCTCTTTTTTTCTCTCTCTCTTTCTCTCTCTGGGAAGAGTAGATATTTTTTTCGTCAATAGATATATTTGTCCAACATCACATGTACATACGCATATGTATATATATATATCCTATATATCTAAAGTTTGCTTTTATAAACTACCAACGTAGTAGTTTGATCGTTATATTTTTTTTTTGTATCGCAGAATAAAGAAAAACATTAACGTTGATATAAACGTAGAAGGAGAGAGAATGAAAAAAAAAGAGAACGAGAGAGAGAGAGAGAGACAATGGAAAAATTTGTAAACGTCGATCGTGCTGATCTAAAATTCGAACACACGTGTCAGAGAAAGAAAGAGAGAGAACGAGAGAGAACGAGAGAGACAGAGACAAAAAAAGAGAGTAAAAGAGAGAGGGAAAGAGAAAAAGAGAGAGAAACAAAAAGAGAGTAAAAGAGAGAGAGAGAGAGAGAGAGAGAGACAAGAGAGGGAGTGAGAACGTTGCATTTTCAACGGCACGTCTCGCCATGTATTTTCGCGTGGTGCCCTAATTACGAATGCGTGTTTCGCGGGAATCGTCTATGTATTTATACGCTCGGCACCGAGCAAACGGTTTTAGCACCCAACAACGACGAGCCGAGGCCGTTTCTGCGGAGACAAACGATCATTTTCAATAGCGAGAGAACAGAACTTTCTCGCCTTTCAAACGTATGCCAGGAAAATTTCTGTCTTTATATAGTAGTAGCTATATCAGCTCGTACGAATTTTAATGTCGTTTATTTTATCGTCTAATCGATATATATACATTTTTTTTAATTTAATTTATTCCATTTAATAATCAATTTTCCGCACAACTTAATACATTTAACTTTCTTCGTACTACCTTTTTAAAAGCAGTATTTTTGCACAAAATTTATATGCTCGATTTCATTTTTTTATTATCGTTATTAATTAATTACAATTTCAAATAAAATCGAACGAAATCCAATAGGGAGATACTATATTTATTTTCTAATTTCGATTTAAGTTCGACTCTATTCTTATGATCGATCAAATAACGTATAAAGATGATCGGAGATAAAACGGAGAAGAACGAAAAAAGGAGCAAAAAGAATGTGAATGATTCTACGAAAAGTAAGAGTCTCCTTGAAAAAAATCTACTTCTCGCCCCTTTCTCCCGGTTACCAAAAAAAAAAAGAAGAAAAAAGATATACTTTCTAAACTCGACTTAATATCACTTTCGTTCGTGCGTACGCGCTTTCGAAAATACATTTCGTTCGTTTGCAGCAACGCGTCTGGAATTCGAAAAGAAAGAGGGACAAAGAGAAAGAGAGAGAGAGAGAGAGAACGCGTCTGCTGCGTTCCGTACGAAATAGAAAAGAAACGCGAGAAGGAGCAGAAGGAAAAGAAGGAGGAGGATGAGGATGAAGAGGAGGAGGAGAAAGAGGAGGAGGAGGACGCGACAGATGGTCCAAAGTTCGATTTTCAGGTAGCGAAGCAAATCGGAAGCGAAGGAGCGAGACACCTGCTCCGTTCGAGATGGAGAAGCCAGGACTCATCGAGAAGGAACCTGGACCAAAGAGAACAAAAAATTCGATTCGAAGAAGAGAAGAAAAAGAGGAGGAGGAGGAGGAGAAATTTTTGATATCAAATCCTCCACGTGTAATAATTTCTACGAGTCTTTTAATTCTATAAAGTGATATTTCTATCGTTCGAAATTTATCAATGAAGGAAGGAGTCTATGAACATAGCTATTCAATGATTTCCGATGTGTCGACGAATGAATGAAATACGAATATAGTCCATCAATGATTTCCAATCTGTCAACGAACGTACGAGTCTACGAAATATTTCGTCAACGATTTCTGACGTATTAATCGAATTACAACGTCCATACTTGTCGATTGATGAAAACTTTAATATTTATTCGAATCATCGTCAATGGATTCGTATTATGAATAATCGACGAGCCACTCGATAGAACAATTTTCACGTTAGAAATGAAATTTTAAATGACAATAACGAAAGATTGATCCATTCCAAAAGTATGAAAATTTAATACCACCGAATAAATTTAATCGTACGATACGATTAACATTTGCGAGAGATAAAAAAAAAAGAAAAAGAAAAAAGAAAAGAATAAAAGAGGACAAAGAAAAATTTGATGATAAATTGCGATCGATAATGAAATATTACAATCGGATTGCAATCGTTAATGATTAATGCGACGAGATATTTCTCTGTCGCAGCCAACATTGCATATAATAACGATATCGTTGACTTATTAACGTCCACGTATCCTTGTAACGCTCTATCGCTATCGACGAATTTTAACTGGTAGTACATAATACAGTAGTACAGTGGTTGTAACGAAGTAACATAGTAGAGGGATAAGAAAATGTGAAAGAGTAAGACCGAGAAGAAAAGAAGAGAAACGTAGTTTGCAAGCCGCTTTATCCGAATGAAATTCGCGTGTCACGACTACGTTTGTCGAGGTTAGCTGCTGCTTTTCGAGTCGTCAGATAAAGAAGTCTTCTCGTGGAGAATATCGCAGAAAGAGAGAGAGAGAGAGAAAGAGAGAGAATACCACCGTACGTCGTTCTTCGGTTCGAGACGTCTCATAGATCAGGATAAGGACTAAATGTGTCATTAGAATTTTTCATCGTGTCGAGGACGAGAGATCGATCGTCTTCCGAGGCGATAAAAACGATTTTAAAGAGTCCTCGACGTTCGTCAAATCGACGAAAGAAAATTCCTACATGCTTCCACGTTCCTCTAATAATTTTCTAATTTTTAAATGAACGTGATAGAACCGAAAAAGAAGGAAAAGAAGAAGAAGAAGAAGAAACGAGAAAAAGAGAAAGAAAAGTCGAATATGAAGTATAAAAAAAAAAAAAAGAGGAGGAAAAGGAAAAGAAAAACCTAGATACACGTACGCACGTACTTACGTGTATCTACTCCAAACCTCTTTTTTGAAATCTAATCTCTTAGAACGAGTCTAGGTTTTACGGTATTGCATCGGAACATGAACGTAGTCGCGTCATCGGGATTTTCCAATCGGTACAGAGAACTAAAAGGGCTGAATGCGCAATATGAATACGGTATTAGTAGAATCATAGGGCCTGTTTATGATTTGTATAGGCCGATTGAGTACAAGATCCGTCGTGTGACGGGAATGTAATAGGCATACGGACAAAGTACGCCAATAGGATGAAGCCATGTGTACGGCATTGACGCCCTGTGCGTTATACTCTACAATGTACATACATACATATATGTACATGTATATACAAATATACATATACATATATATGTATGTGTATGTATGTACGTATGTTTGTATGTATGTATATATATATATATCTGTTGATATAAATATATATATATATATATTATATATAGGAGAAAGACATATATAGAGCGTTAGTATATTCCAGATAGAAGCGGCAAAGTGCGAAAGGCAGAGAGACTCGCGGATTTGCACGCTCGCGAATCCTTTTGAGCTCGGTTTCACCCTTCGCAAATACGGCATATCCGAACGTCGACTTCCTAGAAGCGAATTGTGACAGAATTCCGCAACAGGAATCGATAAGCGACGATAAAAGTAGAGGAGAGAAGCGTATGAAAGCTCTTTTGATTTCTCTTTAGCATCTACATATGTACCTACCTGTCAGAGTTTTCAATAATAAACATTACTTTAACCTTTTCAGAATCGATTTTCCAACAGAAAAGCTGAATATATATATATATATATATATATATATATATATATATACATACATGGCAAAATGCACGATAAGAATCTTAGAAAGTCACAGTAAAAATTGTCACGTTTTCCCATCGATATTACTTCTACCCTTTTTAGGAAGAATCGATACTCCATGTCGAAAGGACACGGACGAATGGAAATAGAAGAATTTGCTGTTAGGAATTTCGTGAAAATTTTTTCCCTTGGAAAAAAAAGAAGAAACGAGAAAAAAAGAAAGAAAGGAAGAACTTACGGCAAAATTGTCACGTTTCTCGAATATCGAAATTTCCATTCCGAAATTCGACTTCCTACTGATCCTCGACGGATATTCATAGGTTAACAGTCATTCTAATCTCATCTTCCGCCCTTCACCAAAAAGAACCGAAACGGAGTACAAGGCACGAAGGGCCATGGGCAGGTTTCGGTATAGAGAAAGAGAGAGAACGGAAAAAAGGTAAGGAAAAAAAGAGAGAAAGAAAAAAAAAGAAAAAAAATATATAAAAGGGAGGGCAGACGGTCCCTCGGGCCTAGCCTTAGGGAGAAAGAACCACCTGCCCTGGCGAGATCCCCTCCCCCACTTATTCGAAGTACGGAAGAGAAGGCCCTAAGCTTCCTTGCCCTTACACCAGACTGCGCTATCAACGTTGAAAATGATCGCAACCGTCGTCGTTTCATGGGGCCTACAGAACTTGCCGGGACCAAAGAAAATGTGTAAGAGAGAGAGAGAGAGAGAGACAGAGAGAGGGAAAGAGAGAGAGATGGAATACTATGCGCGCGAACAACGGCTGTCGTTCTACCGAGAAGGGAGGGACGGTGAGAAACGGTGGGGGGTTGCAACGGCAGCGCACGACCCCACGCTCAGTTGCCGTGCGACCGTCGAGAGGTGCGCATTGCTTCGAACTATCTTGAATTTTTTTCGCTCTCTCTCTCTCTCTTTTTCTCTCTCTTTTTCTCTCTCCTCTGTCCCTTTTTCTATCCCTTTTTCTCTGTCCATCTCTGTCCGTTTAGCATCCTTTAGTGCGATTTTTTATTTCCCTTAAATCACGAGAGAAGACGTTATTTATATATATATATATATATAATTTTATATATATAAATTTTGTTTTTATTTATTGGATAAAGATTCAGAGGAATTTTATGGTGAAAGTTAAAGAGATAATTCCTAGTGTGTGTGTGCGCGTACGTGCATGCGTACGTACGTGCGCGTGTGTGTGTATATACATATATATATATACATATATGTATCTTGTGTGGTCGTGCGTACGAAGGGATCTCTCAACACAAGTTGGATTTCGTTTTAATTCTGGATTATATTTTAATGATCACTACGACCATGTGATCGTGAAAAAGAACGAGTTCGAAGGTGGAGAGGTAGAGTGTCCTTAAGGATTGTGCGAAAGAAAGTGCAGATAAAAGGAGAGAAGGGGAAAAGGAAAAAAAATTAAAGAAAAAGGATAGGTGAATGTGGTGCAAGATCGAAGCAATGAGATCGAGATCAACGTGTGTTCTCGGATCGAAGGTGAAAGTTCGATTCGATTTGTGTAAACGTGTGGTACAATCGTCGAAATAAAAAAGATATATATATATATATTCATATTCAACGAAAAGATTACGTGTGAAGATAGTGAATAAAAAAAAAGAAAGAGAAAAGAAGAAAGAGAGAAGAAAAGAAGAAGAAGAAAAAGTAATAGTGTATACGCGATTGCTATCGTTTTTCATTCAAACTTTGATTTTTTTTTTCTCAAAGAGGATCTCTTCGATATGGATAAGCGTGCCTTCAGGATTACGCGGAGCACACGGATAGCGGTGCTGCACATTTTACTTCTGTGCAGTGGTGAGTATATCCGGAACGTTCGCACTTTTCATTAGACTAATAATATTTAATAATGCAGTTATACGCATACATATATACATATATAATATACGTATACAATATAATTAGAGAATACTACTTTGTTGCCGAATAAGAATAAATTCATTCGTACGTTTCGTATTGTAAAAAATCTCTGAATAATAATAATTACTATCGTTATTATTATTTATCGATGACGTTATAATGTTATTCCTCTTATATAAAAATATTTCTCATGGTTAGTTCTCTAATAAAAAAGGTACAAACTCGAAGGACGAATTTAAAGTGAAAAAGCGAACGATTTTTTAAAGAGAACCTAATGAACATTAACGAAGAATGAAAATCAAAAATAAATCAAATAGGGCCGTGAAAATTGATCGTTCTGTTCGCGCATATCAATGAAGTCGTTACCACGTGACGTGACGTACTCAACGTATATACTCTCAATGTATCTACTAGGTACTACACGCAACTGAGATGCAACCGCGCGTAACGTACCTCTTTTTTGTCTTTTTTTTTTTCCTTTTTATTTTTTCCGCGAGTCAACGCTTTCGTAAATGCGGAATGACCGATGCGTGTGATAACGGGGGAGAGTGGGGTGGCGGGGGGTGAGAACAGCTCGCTTCGTTTCATCGCGTTACATTTTCAGTGTACTCAAATGATCGAGGTCAATATAACTAGCGCGGATTATATCGAGATGGTGCGATAAGCAAAACGAATTTTTTTTATTTCCCTTTTTTCGTCCACAAAAAATCTTTTAACGTAGAGAGATAAAGTCGTTCGAACGAAAAAGTTCTAACAATCGCTAGATTAAATAAACGGGATGAACGATATGAATTTAATGCGATAATTAGAATTTTTCTACTTTTATTTAGTTACTTATTTATTTGTTTGTCTTAATTCTCAACTCGATTATTAATCGACGAAGCGTGAAATTATGTCTGGAATATTATAATACTTACAACGGTATAAATTTCGATTATGATTTATTCGACTTTCTCTTTAAGTATGGTATTATCGGATACGCGATTAGAACACCGTCGAAGCATTAGGAGTTTCGTTGGTAATGTTCCTAAACTATACGTGCGTACGTCATGAAACCCAAATTTTCTCCCTCTCTCTCTCTCTCTCCCTCTCGTCCTTTCCTCATAGCGATTAAATCTAAACTGCTGTAATAGGATAACGGTATAAGACGATAATAATAATTCTATCATTTTGATAATTTTGTTGGCGCCAATGATTCCTTTGAAATTTTTTATAACATCGATGACGGTGTCTCGAAGTTGGCGAACGATCGATGTCAACGGTTTCGACTTTCGCAAAGCTCCTTCGAAGAGAGTAAAGCGAATAAAACGAGATCGATCGGTCGTATGAAACTCGATGATGCGTCGTCTTCGAGTAGATATCCCGCTTATTTCTGTCGTATTAACGCCATCGTCCCTTTCCATCGTATACGATATCACGTAAACATCGATTGCATAAACAGAAATTTCAGCGTCGACAGAGTTTCATAATTTTTCAAATTAAGCAAGCGTCTCGTGTTCCGGTTTTTTTCTGTTCCTTTTTCGTCCATTTTTTTCTCTTTTCTTTAAATACAAAACCGTTCTAATATCCTAAATAAAAAAAAAAAAAATAATATACGAAGATACGTTTTCATTCGCTTCATTGATGATTATAATACGTATTGAAATGAATGTGCACGTATGAATCGTTTGGTTAAAAATGAAATAGAGAATATAATTGAAAAGGTGAGAGGATAAAGAAACATAAAGATTTATCTTGGAAAGTGTTATAGATTTTAATAAAAGATTATCTTCTACTTTGTAATAGAAAAAAAAAGAAAGAAAAAAGAAAAGAAAGAAGAAGAAGAAGGAGACAGGAAGGATTAAAGTAGAGTAAGTTCTTAAAGGTCAGACCGGAGGTATCTCAGGAGGTCCTTCTTTTTCGAGATAAAGACGATCGGTGGTCCGGTCGAGCGATTCTGTTATCGGTAAATACGATGGCATAGAATACGACTCCGGTAGCGAAGTAAGTTATGCGACGAACGACTCGACTTATCGCGAATCGCGAGGCAGAGTTTCGTGCTGACCGAAGTCCGGCAAACGGAAGTACGATTTACGATGTTATACCCACTTTATACTTAACGTTCGTTCGTTCGTTCGTTCGTTCGTGTGTGTCCTAGGAAATCATAAATTTCGAATCAACGTTCGAACGAGTCTCTCGAGTAAATCCGCAGGATTATCTCGCGAGATGCGTCGCGACGTCAATGAGGCAACATGAACAGTGATTCTCAACATATCTATCGGGGATGTATCCAACCTGTTCGAATTTTTGTGAAGAAAAAAAAAAACAAAAAGTAACGAAATCGATAAGGCGCGAAAAAATCTGTTGTAAATAACTTTAGGTTTCTTCGTGTCATCGCGAAAAAAAAAGATAAGTTAAAAACGCGTTAAAGCAAAATGCTTCATCGTTTTATGAAATTCGCGAACGCATAAAGCAAAGTTTATGTCACTTTACCGAGGGCGCATCCTGCGCGAAATCATAAATTCCGAATCAAAGTTCGAACGAGTCTCGGGGGCTCGTCTCTGCGAAGGAAAGTCAAAATTATGTTACGTGCATGGGTGTTGGCGTGTCGCGAACGTGAAATACGATACCAGGAAAGATGCATATATTCATAAGGGTCAAACCTTTACTTTGTTTTTATACACACAAATTTACCATATTATAATATTAAAATGAAAGAGAAAAGAAGAGAGAGAGAGAGAGAGAGAGAGAGAGAGAGAAACGTTGTAAGGAAATTATCAAACGCGTGAGAATGTAATATTATATTTAAAAGAAAAATTGTCTCCGACCGTTCGAATTAAAATGATATTGATAAAAAATGGGAAAGACGAGATTCGCCGTAAGAAAACCGATTTTTCTTCGATCTTGGCTCGAACGAGAAGAAGCGTAAAACGCAAGGAAAGCTATCCGTCTTGAAGCTCGAACATAAAGTAAAGAAAAACGTACGTCTCGTTGCCCGAAGCGTTTTGTATTCTCCTAACCGGCTCAAGAACGAACCAATGAACGTACGAATGAACGTACGAACGAACGTACGAACGAACGAACGAACGAACGAACGAACGAACGAACGAACGAAAGAACGAACGAACGTCGTACGATCGCTGATGCCACGCTATGCACTTTTTCTCTTCGGTTAAAGAAGGCGCGCGCGCGCTAATGACGCGAAACGGAATGAAGTTCGATAAGATGCTTTCCTACAGTATCGCGAAAAACTTCTAACTGGATACGACATAAGTTTCCACCGAGTTTCAACCTGGAACCTTTTCAATGAAAGAGAAAGAGAGAGAGAGAGAGAGAGAGAGAGAGTAACTTTTCATACAATTTTCCCTTATTACAGTATGTCTATGTACGTACGTTATTAACGTCACAAACTACTGTAAACTATTTCGTTCGTATAAAATTAAACAAACAAGAGGGGGAAAAAGAATGAAATGAAAGGAAAAAAAGAAGAAAAAGAAAATGCAGTACAATGAGAAAAGAGTTGAGAACTAATCGATTTATCGGAGAGGCCGTTGACTGATAAAAAAAGAAAACAAAGAAAAAGAAAAAGAAAATTGTAAGGAAAAGCAAACGCGACATTGAACGAACATAAAGGCGTTATCCCGATACCTTGATAACATCGAAACTAAAACGGTTGCTCCATTCATCGTGCAGAAGAGCTCGTCGTATCCGTATCCCGAAACGATTTGTCATAGAGATCCAAATCCTCCAGGGAGAAATCGCCTAACGACTCGGCAAAGGCATAGAGCGAGCATCTCTATACTCTTGGTTCGATCGAATGCATGCACGTTCGAATCTCGTGATGACGAACACACGAAAAGACAGAACGTACGTATACGGATAAATGTGTGTGCATACGTCTATGCATACCTATATACGTACGTACGTACGTACGTACGTACGTACGCAATACTATACTACACAAGTCCATCGTAATTCGTTTTACGCAATCCAATCGGAATGCACGAGAGAGTTATAACAAATGACGAGTAGGTATACCGAGCGCTTTGTGAAGGTGGAAATTGCAGAGAAAGGTTACTGCTCGTTAAAAATGACTCTTTCGAATCATAAATCACCCTAATGATTTGCCTGCAGTTGTTGTAATCTGTAACTTTATCATTTGGCAAATGGATAACTTATACGATTTTATTTGAAATACATCGAATATTGTTATACGAGTTATTCCTATTCGATGGGATTCAATTCCAAGCTTTTTTTATTATCTCTCTCTCTCTCTCTCTCTTTCTCTTTTTCCCTTTTACTTCTTAAAAGATATATTCGTACGTTCGGATAATTTTTAAATCGTTTTTAAATCGCATGAAACGTTCGAGCAAACGATACAAGGATTTAGCATCGAAACCTTCCTACATGGTTCTATTCACCTTGGTTAATCCCTCTATTCGCCATTACTCTCCTCTCTCTGCCCGCTTTCTATGCTCCTCCCTCCTTCTCCTACTCCTCCTCTTTCTCCTTCTCCTTCCCCATCTCCATCTCCATCTCCATTTCCATCTCCTTCTCCTTCTCCTTCTCCATCACCATCTCTTGTCTTTCTCTCCGAGCCTTACGTCATTACACGTCCGTACCTCCTTCGAGAACTTTGACTAACTCGTTCGTATTGACTTAAAAAAAAAGAAAAATTGAAAAAGAAAAAAAAAGAAAACTTACTTTCCACCTACTACTCATCTTTAATACTCCAGATTAAATTTAACGATTTAGTTTAAAAACTCTTTAAAACGAGTTGAACGAGTTTTTCTTCGACCAGAATTTTGGAACTATAATTTCTTGCTTTCTTTTTTTTTTTTTTTGATCTTTCCTTCGAATCATTTTAGTTTGAGAACCACTGACAAAGTTCACACGCATATTGGTCGAGCATTTTTACCCTTTTCGTACTTGTTTCACTGTTTATGTCATTCCGTTCTGTAGAGGAATGTCAACCAATGAGTTGTACGCAGTCGCATCCAGCTGTACATATATGTATATGTATATATATATATACTTCTCTCTCTCTCTCTTTCTCTCTTTTTATTCACGTGAAACGTGGAAAATCGAGGACGGACGTCCGTCATTTCGTAGGCGCTTTCTATTCCTCTACGAACGAATCCAATCTTCAAGAACATCGCTGGAGTTTTGCTATAACTATCGATCGAAAATCTTTTCGAGATTTTTTTATACGCACACACACACGCACGTATGAATGAATAGCGTGTCAAAAAAACGAAATAAATATGAAGAAGAATATTGTAAAAAATCGAGAAGGTAGGAAAAGAAGGAAGATAAGAAAAAAAGAAGAAAAAAAAAGGAGTGAAGGAAGAAGATTAAGAGCCCGCGTGTGGATTATTTAAAACACGCGAGACTGCTGGTACACAGACATGGTAAATACTGAGTTCGTTCGAAACGAAGCACGAGTTAAGAAGCATAGGCGTCTTAGGAATACGAAATTTTGTGCTCTCGTAGATTTGTGTTACCTACACGTTTGTACGTTCGCACCTTCGAATGGACAAACTTCTTCTCTTCAATTGGAAAGTATCGTTCCTTTGGAAAAAAAAGAGAGAGAAAAAAAAGATCGTACGTCTTCTAAATTCGATTTAGAAGATAAATTTTCCTCGAAGAAACTCGATTGATTATACAGGATGTGGTAAAAAGTTCTTACGTGATTTTACAAATCGATTAGGTATCTTTTTTCTCCTTTTTTTTCTTCTTCTTTATCTTTACGTTTTTCCGACACTGTCCGTGAAATTAGAACAAGCTTAGAAAATTGTTTGCCATTCTAAAAGAAAAGAAAAAAACAAAAAAAAAAAAATAAATTGCAGCGTAAAAAGACTTGGAAAGAAAGAAATAATCGATTGGTAATATCATCCAAGATCTTTTCGAACGTTCGATATAATTTCCAATGAGCGTTTCGAAAACACTTGTGACAACACATCGGGATAGATTCCAGGCATGATTAATATTGTAAATATTCAAGGATACGACTCGCGTCGTCTTTTTAACGAGAAATTTTTCAGAGAATTTTTTCTTTCCTTTCGACGTTGAAAATTCGCGGAAGTAAATCGCGTTAAACCGATGGATCGTAAATATGAGAGAAGGAGAGAGAGAGAGAGAAAGAGGTATATAAAACTCTAGAAGAAAAGAAGAAAGAAGTTGACTACCGCAGTCGTTCGGTCGTAAAATGAACGTCGAGAGACGAGGAGAAGAGGTCTCTCTCGATATCGTTAAAGAGTCGAACCGGTGATTTTACCGTTAGGCGACCCAATGACGAAGCACATTCGCAGGGACATCACAAGTCTCGTGGTTCCGAGGTATCGAACGGTACTCGTAGTGCTATCGATCCATACGTCTAACGTTTTAATCCCTTACAATCGATTTCATGCTAATACGGAGTACGTTACAATTTCATTCATAAGGAATCTAAACGTACTTACGTTATTAACATTGTTAATAAATGTATATTGCTAATTAAAGAGGACATTCAAGAGGAGGACCCAGAGAATTCTTCCACAAGAACGATTTGATATAATTTTGATGACGATAGGGAACGATCCTTTCATCGCCTCTTCCCTCGAGTTAATTTCGCGATAGCACCAATTTGATGGGGAACTTTTTAAGAAGGTACATCGTTGAGACGTATGCAAGCATTTAAGAGAGATTTGAAACGATCGGAAGAATTTGACGAATGAATTATTCGACGTGGCATCCGACGTTTCCTCCAGGAGTCTATTTCGATCTCGAGATGTCGTATTATGTAATTTCGGATTTGATTATACAATGCCCCCTGCAGTTTTACATAAATAATATACAAATCTAGACGACCTATTTGATATAATTATCCAAGAATCGATCTGACGTATAATAGAAATACAAATTCGACATTAAAGCGTGACGCGATAAAAATATAAGAATGAGGAGAGATCGAAAAGGATCGATAAAAAAGTACCGCGATAAAATTATTCGATATAGTTTTGACGAGAAGAGCGTTATCGATCGGTACGCTTGCGTCGCACGACTCGGTTTCGAGCCGATGACTCCCTTCGATGCAGAACGCACGGCCTGATTTACTTCGGTGTCGCTAACCCGTCTGCCGTAAAATCATCCCCTTTCGATCTCAAGACGTTCCGTCCAGCTAGTTCGTTCGTTCATGTTTTCTTTGTTTTCGAGTCCGAGGAGAGATCTTCGAAAAGCGGCGTTACTGGTTTAACAGAGGTTCGTATTATCGTTGTTTCAGCTCTGACTCAGGGCCGAGTCGAGGAGACGCAGATGGACACGCACGAGGGCTCGACGGTACAGTTGCAGTGCCGATTCGAGCCGCCTAAGGAGAACGTAACGTGCTTCTGGTTGACCCATACGAACAACAATCATGACAACGCGGCGATCGAGAATCGTTCGTTATCGCCGAATTACAACGTCTTTATGAACCTCGAGGAAGGCCGTTACGATCTACAAATAAGAAATGTTTCGTACGAAAGGGACAATGGGAAATACGAGTGTCGAGTCAAAGTGAGTAGTACGGGTATGGATATCCATAGGAAGTATATCACTTTGACGGTTCTAAGAGCACCGGGACCGCCGACGATATCTCCAACCTCGGCACCCGCCACCGAGGGCCAACGATTGGAGCTCCAGTGTAACACGAACGGCGGTAGTCCCGAACCCGAAGTGAGATGGTACCGCGGTAACAACACGACTCTCCTTCACTCCGGTAGGACGCTATTGGTCGAGCCAACGAAGGAGGACGATCGTGCTATATTTCGATGCGTAGTAAGAAATCGTGCTATGAGAGAAGGGGAGACATTGAACGCCACAGTTACGCTGGATGTTAATTACTTCCCTCGCGTTACGGTAGGCCCGGGAAATCCATTGAAAGTCGAGGTGAACGGTACCGCGACATTGGAGTGCCACGTGGATTCGAAACCAGTAGTTGGTATGGTACGTTGGTGGCGCGACGGTAGCTTCATCGCAACGACGTTTCAACACATCGTACAAAAGGTAACGTTGCAAGATGCCGGCAAGTACACTTGCCAGGCCGACAACGGTCTAGGGAAGAAAGGCGAGAGTTCTTTGTTGCTCGATGTTCTTTATCCGCCGACCGTGTCTATCGAAGGCGAGAGCGTTAGAATCGCTCAGGTGGAGGACACCGTGACGGTACACTGTAACGTATCGGCCAATCCAGCCCCGTCCATAATCGAGTGGCTCCGCGAAGGTCGTCCGGAGTTCAGGCAATCCGGTTCGATATTGAGATTAACTCGAGTCACGGCCGATCACGCTGGAAATTACACTTGTCGTGCGGTTAATACCATTCATCCGACCGGTGGTGAACGAAGGAATCATTCGGCCAAAGCACACGTCACCGTTCGAATTAGACACAAGCCCGGACCGGCAAGAGTAACTCCGGACTCGCCCGTAGCCGTCGAAGGTTCCAGAGTTATTCTCACCTGCATGGCCAGCCCAGCCGGTTATCCCGAACCCCAGTACAAATGGTGGAAGGAGGGTGACGGCGAAAACATTCCTGTCAGAACCGAAAATTCTGGGCCTAAGTATGAAATCGATTCCGTACATTTGGGAAGCGAAGGTACATACAAATGTTACGCCATGAACGAGATCGGAAATGGCGAAGCTGCGTCCGTTAATCTCACAGTTCATCAACCTCCGAAGATACTCACCAAATTACAACCTCACGTCACGAGAAAGTAAGTATCACGGTATTTCCTCCTTCCTCCTCTCTTTTCTCTTTATTTTTTCGCGACTTCATCCTTGCATTTTCCTTTCCCACGAATTCTCTCTCGCGTTTAATGATTCTCTACGAGAAATAAATTCAACCTTCAAAGAGATAAATAGTTTGCGATTCTCGATACTTATTCGACGCAGGAAAATAAAGAAAAAAATAAAAAAAGCAGAGAGAGAGAGAGAGAGAGGAAAGAAAAGAAGCAATTCGAGTTCCCTTTGAGAGTAACGTCGAAGCGTAGAAACCGCACACGATGTTTGCACGATCGATCGGAACGAATCGTTTCGAACTGGCAAGTCAAATTTCTCTCTCTCTCTCTCTCTCTGTATGTGGGTGTACACACACGCGCACACACACACACGCACGCGCCTCTACGTTTGCTTCCTCTATTTCTATTCGCAGAGTCGGAGAATCTTCTTTTCAAGTGTCGTGCGTGGCGCAGGGAAAGCCAAGGCCTAGCGTGCGTTGGTTGAAGGACGACCAAGAGTTAACAGCCGACGAAAGATTGTACAAAGTGATAACGACCGCTTCGGAAGGTCATGGTAACGTGATAACCGTGAACTCTACATTGAGTTTTTTGGGTCATGCTCGTCCGCAGACGGACGAGATCATAGCGAGCGACAGAGGAAAGTACACGTGCGTTTTCGTGAACGAAGTAAAGAAGGTCGAGTCGACGATGATGTTGAAGGTCGAACACGAGCCGATAATTCTACATCAGCACGGAAAGGTTGCATACAATTTACGCGAAACCGCCGAAGTTGCGTGTAAAGTTCAGGCCTGGCCAAAGCCGGAATTTCAATGGAGTTTTGGCAATAACGCGGCGACGTTACAAGGATCGTCGAGCGATGGCCATTACGAGATATCTACTAGCAGCGACAATTACGACGTCTATACCTCGGTTTTAAGAATGACGAATATAAAACAATCGGATTACGGTGATTATACTTGTCGGGCAGCGAACGCCCAAGGTAGCATTACTTCGACGATCAGATTGCAACCTAAGGGTGCACCTGAAAGGCCGATCAACATCACGGCTATGGATATCGGTCCGACTCACGTCGCGTTACTTTGGGAATTAGGTTTCGACGGTGGTCTGCCAATAACGAAATATTTCGTTTCTTATCGGAGAGTAGCCGGAGGTGACGAAGTGATAACTCCTGATTGCACACCGCCTAGAGGACCGGCCGGACAGTGGCTCGAAATAGATTGCAGGAGATCGAATCCTTGCAACGTTACGAATCTCGAGCAACATCAAACCTATACCTTTAAAGTCAAGGTCTACAACACGAAGAATCATTCGGACTACTCGGACGAGGTGGTCGCCACTACGGCGGTAGCGAAGATACCTACGCCGCTTCGCGTCAGCTATGACCCTGAGACCGGAACCCTGGCTATAAACATCGGTGCGACTTGTCTAGCTTTGGTAGCTTCGATCGAGAAATTCGACGGAACGGACAATTCGTGGAGAATCGTCGAGGAGTGGCCTTTGGAAGTATCGGGAAACGCGCCTACGCAGAGAGAGGGTATCCTGGACGATCCGGAATCTTCGGATTCGGAGCCGCGTCTCAGAGTCAGGGTATGCCTGAAGGCCGATCGACAAAAGTGCGGGGAATATGCCGAAGCTGAAAGTGAGTTCGATTGTTAGAATTTTCATCGGCCATAAAACATGTTTGTACGTGCAAATTCGTTCTCTCTTTTTCTCTTTCTCTTCGTCCTTTTTTTTCTCTTCTTCTTCTTCTTCTTCTCTTCTCTTTCGATCGAGATCTCGTACAATATGAGATGTTTTGTGGTACGCTTTGATCCTTAGCCTCGCCAATCTTTCTGTTAAACAGTCGGCCCGTCTTATATAGCGCAAGCTGGTGCTCTTGCCACGCCGACGCTGATCGCTCTGGTAGTCAGCGGCGCGGTCTTCTTGCTTTTCGCCGCTCTCTTGCTTTTGTTCTGCCGATGCAGACGAAAGCACGCTGCCAAGGCCAAGGATTACGAAATGGACACCAACGCGTAAGTTCACGCGTATCGTCTTTTCCTCTAACGCGATCAAAGGCATTACGTTACGCGCGTAGATTGATTCGCGCTCCAGCCGAACTGCAAGCTCTTTCGCGATAATGTTTCTTCGATGATGTAATGCGATCGGTCGGGGAAATTGAACAATTTTCGAACGTCTTCTCCAGAGTCCGACCTAGCCTAGTGGCTGGAAATGGTCAACAAACTCAAGCGCCACCGCCTTATTACGCCGAGAACAAAGCCCTTGAACATAGTTTGGATCATGCCCTAGCTATGGAGGATTCCAAGAGTCCCGCTTACGCTCAACCTGGATACGGTTATCATCAACCTAATCATAACATCAACGGTGAGAACGGTAAATGTTGAAATATCTCTAACTCTATATTTAAGGGTTCCTACGCTCCGACTAATACGTACCGTGCTTTGGAAGTTAATTCTCTCTTTCTAACGAATTCATTTCGTACGAGATGGGAATTTCTAATAAGACATTTCGCACTATAGGTGTCAATATGGGTTACATGGACAATAGCTATTCAAATTCAAACAACGGCGGCTCGGTGAATTCGCAAGATTCTATCTGGCAGATGAAGTCGGCGGCAGCAAACGGCGTCAACCAACCATATGATTTGGGTGGATACGCCACCACCGAGTCCGATTATCCGGCGCACCCACATTACAGGGAGAGCCATAATCTTAGTCGGCAACAATTTTGCCCGGAGCCATTCGCTACGGTTGTCAAGTCCCAGAAACACGTTGGTTCGTACTCCGTTTTGTAAAAATAAACCGGAGGTAGTTAAAATTCGTCTCGAGGAGATTACGTCGTCTCTTCTTTAATTCGATAATTTCGAGTGGTTTGTTTGCCTAAGATAGCGTTTTAAGAGATCGATTAGGGGAGGAGTCGATCGATCGATCAATCGTTTCGAATGTTTCAGATTCGCCCTACGATGTATCTGGTCTACCGTATCAAGAGAATTACGACGAGGACACAAAGCCGCCGCAGCAAGTGAGCCTGTCCTACGACGAGAGTTTAGAATCCGGTTACTCGACTCCCAACAGCCGTGGCCGTAGAATTATCAGAGAAATAATCGTCTGAGACCTGCCTACCGGCTCGCGAGCCGGAAACACGCGTACTACTTGGCTATAGCAGCAGGCCCCCCATCGGCAACCGTTGGCGCAGTACAGACAACATCAACACCGCCATCGAATGGAGATAGTGATCGAGAATCCCTCGGAATCGCAATCGGTGACACCCGGTGCGTCTGGCCACGTGACTGTGGCTGCAGCTGCAGCGGCAGCGGTATCGGCCATGTCCGAGACGGGAACGATGACGACGGCAACAACGATAACGACGACGACGACGACGACGACGACGACGACGACGACGTTGGATACAACGACGACGACGGCGACGGCGACGGCGACTACGACCAATTACACTCACAACTTTCTACGTTCGCCGCGTTGCAATCCGATCGTTTATGGCAACCAATCGTCCGGTAGCATAACCGAACAAGATTATTATCTAACGCAGAGAAGTCCTCGTCCGTTGAGTTCCATCGATGATTTTGACGGTGGAACCACCGTGAGACGAGTCGACAGATCGGGATTGTTAGAAATCTCCAGTTTGGACGCGTCGTCGTCTCGTTATCGACACTGCAGACCAATCGGTGCCGAGAGTATAGCCGGTCATGCCGGTACTCTACCTCGTCGAGTCGATCGTTCAGGTCTTTTGGAAGCTCTCCCCGAACTACCCGAGAATCGTAGAAGTTCCGAAGAAGTACTACGAAGTCCTTACGGTGTACAGGAAGTGACTATGATCAAACCGGACGTTGTCGCGCTCGTACGATCCCCGACTTACGATTCTTCAACGAGATTCTCTACGCCATCGCCGTCCCTATTACGTCCTACGGAAAGTCCTAGTCCAGGTACGATCTCGAGAATATCACCAACGGCTAATTTAACTCGGCGAGCCGACGGCGACTCTATACCGAGCGAACGTACCCTAAGATATCGTTCGCCGACCTCGGACAATACGTTTATTCCTATCGAATCTTCTATTGGCCTACCTGCGAGATTCTCCTACACGGATAAAAACAATTTTTCTTCGTGCGCGAGGAAGGAAGATGAGAAGGAGATCGATAAGGTCGTATCTTCCGAGGAAAAAGATATCAAGAACGAGGGGGATCAAACTAATTCCGAGTTCTCGTCGAAGGATGAGAATATCGAAAATTACGATAAGGATGATAACGACGTACCAAGAGGGGAAAGGGCCGAGGCCGAAGGTTGCGAGAATACTGCTAGTGAAAATCTCGAAGAAGGTAGAGTTTCGTTCAACAATGCCTCCAACAATAAACTCTATCACAATGACAACGTTCAAACGCTCACGGTGATAATACTGTCGGAACAGTTGTGAGGCCAATATTCCTCGTCGTCCCCTTGAACGATAATCCGTCCGAGAGACCTCGACTGGTTCCTTAAGGACGGGGGAACGTTTCTAGTGTATTATATTTAAGTAGCGTGTGTGCGAAGGCTGACGATGATGCCACAAAGAGGCCATACTTAAAGAAAACAAAATGAACGAACGAACGAACGGAACGAACCACACAAAACGAAACGGAACGAAAAAAGTATGATCGACGACTCTCGGACTAAATAAATAAATAAAATTAATTAATTCCTTGAATAAATGAGCAAATAAATAAATAAATAATTAATTAATTAAATAAAAAGAAACACTCGATACAAGTGAAACACGAAGCAGCTCGAACGGAAGGATCTCTTGCGTTTCTTGCGTTCTTTAAATCGTCGGTAGTCGAGGTCATTGAACGAGAGGTCATCGAATGACCTTACAAGTCTATCGGCCTGTTCTCTCTCTCTCTCTCTCTCTCTCTCTCTCTCTCTCTCGCTCTCGCTTTTTTTTTTGAAGAAAAGAAAACAAACAACAAACGAAACGAAAGGAAAAAGGAAATCGAAAAGAAAATAAAAAAGTCTTCGACGTTTACGTGCCATCTTCGTAGGAATTCATTTCGATATTTACAAATAATAATTGTTAGGAACGTTCTCCTCAGTCCAGACATTTTTTCCAATTCACGATTAAGATTGATATCGAACAGATAAGACGAGTCATACTTAAACTGTAAGATAGTCATGCGTATTAGTCGAACTTCGTCGTGTTTTGTCGTTGTGGATGGACTCTGGAAAACATTTTTACATTTGTTTTTCTTTTTTATTATTATTATTTTATTATTACGTTTTTCATTTGATTTTGTTCTTTTTTTATTATTATTATGTCTCTCTCTCTCTCTCTTTCTCTCTCTCTCTACAGTATTCGACTCTTCGTTAGACGTGTTTTATTCGTTTAAATACAGCAGAGAACGCAGCAACAATCTCTCTTTCTATAGCTCGAGATAAAAAAAGGAAAGAAAGATAGAAATAAAAAAATGAATAAAAAAAATAAATAAATATATATACATATATATATATATATTAATCGACGTCGACTACCGACGAGTAGCCAGCCAATTCGCGAATTTGGCGCGTATTTTATACTTTTATATCGTGGAGACGACGCCGCTTTTTACTCGAGCGACGAACGATTGTGATCCTCTGTCTGTACGTTCGAAGAGTTATATTTATCGATGTGACGTGATTAGTACCCTTAGGCGATAGTAACACAATACACACACATATATATGTATATACATATATATATATACACGTACATATATATGTATATATATATCGCTGATAAGCGAACGAGGATAAAGTGTCAGAGTGGACGGGAGAAATTAATTAATGCCGGCCCGTAAACTAGAACAACAACAACAACAAAAACAATAACAACAAGAACGACGACAACAACAAAGTAAAACGCGTGTAGCTCTCGGATTGAAATCGATCGAAGAAAGAAAACGTATCGTATTGGATCGAATATGAAACAAATTTAAGAAAGTAATTGCTGATGAATCTTGTGGATCTCGAAGAAAAAATCATTTTTTATTCATTAGGGTTGGGAATTTGATATCTTTTCTAGAGAAAAACATACTTGCATAAATGTGTATACAGGAATTTTTTATAAAAAAGAAAAGGAAGAAAAAAGAAAAAAAGAAAGGAAAGGAACATTCGATAGAAATAAATAAATTACAACTGAATCTCTATCGTATGTATCTATAAAAGAAGAGATCATCGTCATCTACGTCAATTTTAAAATGAATGAGAAAGAAAAAGAGAGAGAAGAATATATATGTATATATATATACAAATATATAGAGTGAGAGAGGGAGAGAGAGAGAGGGAAAGGAAGAAAGAGAGAAAAAGAATCTCTCCGTTTTATCTCAAAGATTTATATACTTTTTAAATCCAGACTAACCCAGCATCTTATATTCGGTCCAATACGATGAGTAACGCACGTTTTCTCGCGATCGCGTAAAGATCCCTCGTACGATAATTTGCGTACATAGAAATACATAAACACAAACAAACGTACATACGTCGATGGTAGGAGCCTGTAAATATTAGATTTTAAGCATATAAAGTACTTAAAATATAACACGCAAATATAAAGAAAAAAGAAAAGGAAAAAAAAAAGAAAAAACTCGATGTGTTCTCTCGTCTAATGCGTATTTCTCGAAAAGCATGATCTAATGATCATAAACACACAAACACACAAATACATATGCGAAGGATCCTCTTACTTCCTCGATCATTTCTGTATTTTTTTCTTTGTTTCTAGTTTTTTTATTTTTTGTTATTAACTGTTTCGTTAAGACAAAGATTTACAATAGAGAAGGATCATACGTATACATACATATATATATACGTATATACATGTATATATATATATATATATGTATATAAAGAGGAAAAGTATATAAGACTCATTCGAGAGAGAAAAAGAGAGAGAGAGAGAGAGAAATCGTACGAAAATCGTTCGAAATGCTTATCGATTTCAATCCGAGTGAATCGACGGCGATGATATAAATATATAAATATAAATACGACTATAAATAAATAAATAAATATATATATATAAATATATAAATATAAATACTAATTAATTAAAGATAGAGAACGCGCTTTAAGAGTGTATTATAATAAAGGAACGGGGTATTAAAAAGGAGAAAAGAGAAACAATGAAAAGGAAAGAAGAATAAAATAGAAGATGGCGAAGATGATGAAGAGATAAAGAAGATCAAGATAGGTATGTAATATCTTTTCGTGGATGTGTATGTACGTATGTAAGTATGTGTAAGTGTGTGCGTGCGTCTGTGTGCCTGTGTGTGCGCGCGTTTTGCACACTAGTCGTCTCTTCGTTTCCTTTCGTAGTCGTCAATTTTTACAAGAGGCGCCTTTTGTTGAAGTTTATATTTTTCTATCGGAGAAGAGCGAACGACGCATGGCCAAGTACATAAAATATACATACATAAAATATACATACATAAATATACATATAATATACGATAAACACACGATTTTTTTGTTCGCTTTTATCCAACGGAGAAAGAATTAATTATTATTTAAGTACGAAATAAATTATTAAAAAAAAATTTTTATATATGTATGTATGTGTATATATATATATTTTTTTTGTTTAGGACACTTTTATAATTATTTGTACGAATTGTTAATTATGAAAGTATTTTAAATCATGAAAAAATTTGTTTTTGAAAATTTATCGAAAATAATGGTGCAGCAAATGTAATTTTTATATATCTTTCATTCGAATTACTTTTATAATTATCAACATACATACACACATACTCACGTAATATACATAGAAAGAGAAAGAGAGAAAGAAAGAAAGAGAGAGAGAGAGAGAGAGAGAGAAAGGCGTTCGAGATATAAAGCTTTACCGCGCGTTCGCTCGATTATCCTTGTGATCTCATTATTTGTTCGTAATGCAATTCTAGAAGGACGATTTTTCGTTCGACTGATTTTTACACACTATTCCCTTCTCCCCTTCCTCACCGTCCAGTCTTCTTTTCCTTTTATTATTATTTCTTTTTTAATAGTAATTTAATTTTTTATTTTATCTTTTGTCTTTATTTCTCTTTCTCCGTGTTTTAAGAAGGAAAACGTCAAGCTGTGAATAATTATTTGAAATAATTCGCGATCTTTTTCAAAATGAATAATGATAAGAAAATTTTTTTTATCTTCTCGTCAATATTTTATACCGGCAGAAAGAAAGAAAGAAAGATAGATAGAAAGACAGATTTTTCTATTTCACCTGACGTTATTTTTACGATCTAAATTCTTCCACAAAGAAATTTTCAAAATTCAAAGCATAGAACGTTTGATTGTCTCGTTTCCTTGCCCTTATTCCTTTCCATCGAATACAAGTCGAAGTTCTGAAGAGAGAGAAAGAGAGAGAAAGGATCATATATGATACAGAAAAAGAAAGAAAGAAAGAAAGAAAGGAGTTATATACATTTTTGTAAAAAGGGAAGAGAAAAATAAAGTTAAAAATAAAATTTTGAAAAGACTACTCACCGCGCGCGAGAGAGAGAGAGAGAGAGAGAATCGTTTGCAGCACTTACGTATACGTCGTGTTATCAAAGGGTAACGAGCGTCGTCTTGTACAAAAAGGGAACAAATGTAATATTTTGTTTGCGTTAAAATGCGAACGAGAGGAAGAGAAGAAGAAGAACAAGAAAAACAAGAAGAAGAAGAAGAGGAAGGGGAAGAGGAAGAGGAAGAAGTATAATGCCAAGTTTCAAAAAAGAAATAAAACGAAAAGAAGATGGTAGAGATAGGATAAAATGAGAAAAGTCGAAGGAGCGAAGAAAAATGATATGAAAAATGGGACATTGAAAATTGTATTCTCGTGCGCTAACTATAATCGAGATAGTGTTTTATGAAAGAATGAAAGAATGAAAAAGAAAGAGAGGGAGAGAGTAAGTGAGTGAGTGAATGAATGAATGGATGAATGAATGAATGAATGAATGAAAGAAAGAGAGATTTATCTCGGCCAAATTCGTTCGCCGAATTATAAATATATGACGATAACGTGCATTATCTTTTGATTATAATTAATAACGAATAAAAAGAAACAAGACAAAATATGATGAAAGATCTCGTTATCCGATCTTTTGCTTCTTTTTTCGTTTTCATTTCTTTTTACTCACATTTTTTTTTTTTATTCTGTAGTGTATATATATATACATACACATATATGTATATATATATATATATATATATATATATATATATATATACATGCATATGTATAATTCGTCAATGCATGTGTGAAAAATTCACGAGACGAACGACCGATGTGAATAAAAACGTGCAAATGTATTCTTCGCATTTTAATCAACGAGCGCTTTGAGATGAGTTACTTTTGTTTAATAAAAATGAAAATAAAAGTTAGAAAGAGTAGAGGGTATACTTATCTTTTTGCGTATATCCTTTTTTATATATTATTACTTTTATTATTATTATTATTATTATTATTTTTTTTTTTTTATTAATATTATTATTATTATTATTAATCATCGTCATCGTCATCGTCATCGTCATCGTCATCCTCATCGTCATCGTCATCGTCACTGCAATTAACACGTACATTTTATACACTTGTTTTCGTGTGATTTTCGCGTGGAGAGCTCTATCCTACTCGCGCATTCAATGAAAATTTGAAATACATTCATTATCTATTATAGTCTACGATACATTGAATTTATTATTTGTACAAATTTTATGTTGCAATAGAATGGAGAAAAAGGAAAGGAAAGAAGAAAAACGAAAAAAAAAACAAAACAAAAAGGAAATAATAATAATAAATGATCAAATGAGTTTTCCCGTTGAGAAATACCTTTTGATTGCTTTTCGACCTCATCATTTTCATTGCGATCGAAATTAGAAAAAAAAGGAGTGAGAGAGAGAGGGAGAGAGAGAAATCGTATCGCTCGAAGGTTCATAAAGGTTCGATTTTTATCGTGATCGCGGTGTAAAAAGAATTTTATTGTAAATTGCACACAAGTCGTGGAGGAGGGCTCGCAGGGTGGGACGCAGTTTATAAAAATCCGAGAATACATAGATGAGTTTCATATCGATTCAATAGAGCAATAGAACAGTCGGGCATTTCAAACGATTTTCGATTTTCATCTCCGAGCTTTTCACATACGAGCTTCTCTATAGTTTCGGTAAAAAGAAAAAACAAAAAAAACAAAATCGAAACAAAAAAACGAAAAAAGAAATTAATAAAAAGGAAAAAAAAAGAAAGAAATGGACGAACAAACAAAGAAAAAAATATTTCTCTCGCATCATCACGAATGGATCGTGAAATGAATTTCTACGAACGCCTGATGGCCAAGTAATCAATTTCAAAACCACCTAGCGAATTATTAAAAATAAAAGATCTCTTTTTGTGAGATTTTAGTGAAATTACATTGGAACGAGCTACCTTGTTACTGCGTCATTGTGTGAGAGAGCGAACGAGCGAGTGAGTGAACGAGAGAGAGAGAGAGAGAACAATTTGAAAAATAAAATGCCTCTGTTCGCAACACTTTTACATTGGAATCATGATATTAAAATTTCACGAATGAAAAATTTCATATTAGAATGATTAATTTGTTTTTTACACTTCTTTTGTTTCGTTCGGATTGTATTTTCTTTCTTTTTCTTTTCTTTTTTTTCTTTCTTTTCTTTTTTACATGCCATCACATCTCAACAAAGTACATCGTTGAGAGAAAATTGATAAATAATGCTATAATGTCGCGTCGAACTTAAAAATCGAAAGAAATGGTGCTGCCACGTAAAAACTTTTCAAATTAAATAACGCATAATACATGTAAGAATCGACAAACATAATTTTGGATTATCTAAGGAGATAATTAAAATAAACTTCGAGCCTATACTTTGTGATTTGAAATGAAAAAAAAAAAAAACAAAACAAAATAAAAAACAAAAAAAAGAACAAAAACGACAAAAAAAAAAGAAAACGACAACAATACTCTTCGAGATCGATCTTGTCTCTGTACATTTTGATTAAACTAGCACACATACATAGTTGCACAATAATTTATATGTATCCTAGCACTCGGTGTTGTCGTTAGGATCATAAAAGATCGTTTATTGTTTAAACGAAGAAACAATTATTAGAAAGTGTATTAATGTGCGATACACTATGTAAAGATATGTATACGAGAAAGTTTGATTAAAATATCTCACCCTTTATCTAGAAAGATTCCTCTAAATCATCTGTATCTTCCTATTATTAAATAAGAAATTTTCATAACGACTTAATTATATATTATTAAAATTGTAATACGAATGTTTACTTTTTGATATACGTATACACATTCACACGTATATACACACACGTATATTATACCAAATGCACGTTACTAGGTACGACTAGTAATACAATTAGTAAAATCATCGATCGTTTATATTTTGATATTTCTATATTTATCAGAAGGAAAAGTTAAGAATATAAGAGATATTATTCGATTTGTTAATCGTTCGATCGCAAAAACGTCGTAGAAAAGTGGTTATTTAGCCCAAGGTCAAGGGCGCCAGTACGATAATATGGAATTAAACGTTAAAAAGAGAATATCGAGGGATAATTCTTTTCTCGATCGTCGTCGATGATAAGGAGATAATTATTATTCAATCATTTCTTACCGTTCTGCAGATTTTCTGAAGAAATTCGCAAAAGAAGTACGCTCCGAGTAATACGACAGCCATTTGACTTCGCACAACTTAAATGAGAATCTTTTGAAAATTTATTTACCTTTAACTCCGCTTGGCGGCGCCACTTAGTCCTCGAATTTGATTGGCTTTCACGTAGATACAAGCTTAAAGTCTTTTCACATGGGGCGCTTCGATCGACCGCTATCTTGGAAAATAAATGAATGTTATATTCGTCTCGATTCTGATTGGTAGACGCAAGTACAGGATAGAAGAGGTAACATGGAGTGAAAACTAGGAACCCGATTATTTTGTAAGGTGTTCAGAAGGCTCGAAATAAATAAGGAAGTAATTGGTAATAATTCGATCGTATTGCAATTTCTTTTATTCGAATTATTAATTGTACATTCGAGGTAAAATTACATCGTATTTCCCATAATCACATGCGCAATGATAGGAATGAGGTTATGAGATCGATCGTTTAATAAATAAAGATAAGAATTATGCAAATATTGCGTCAATTTGCACGTTAGAAGCGATGCATCATTGCAAGTGCAAATACCAAGATGTGACGTAGCAGGAAAAGGTAATGAAATCGTGGTAGGATTACCACCAGATTCCAAATATGGGAAAGCCAACAAGAGTAGTCGTCTGCGGAATGAAAGGAGTAGGAAAAACGGCATTGCTGGAGCAACTCATATATGGAAATATCACTCCGAAAACGGTAAGATATTCTTTAGGTTATAAGGCTTACAACTTGTCGCTTGTCGGTACTTCGTTCGATCGGAAGAATGTCGATTATTGAAAATTGTTTCTATGATTTGATATAGGAAATTCATCCTACGATAGAAGACATCTATGTTGCTAACATAGAAACAGACCGCGGTACAAAAGAGAGAGTTAGATTTTACGACACAGCGGGTTTAGAGTCGTTGCAAAGCAACGCGAATAACCAGCAGCTTCCCAGACACTACCTTGGTTTTGCAGATGGCTACATCTTAGTATACGACACTACCAAACCAGAATCTTTGGATGTTCTATTTCCATTGAAGAAGGACATCGATAAGAACAAGGATAAGAAAGAAATAACGGTAATAGTTTTAGGTAATAAAACTAGCAATGAAAATAAATCTAATAGCTTAGAGAATACATCTAATAAGGCAAGCAATTGGTGCACCAGGGAAAAGGTAAAGCATTATGAGATCAACGTGATGGATAGACAAACTTTGTTCGATCCTTTCGTCTATTTGTCGTCTAGGTTAAATCCACCTCCGAACAAAAGTACGTTTCCTCAATTGAGCATGGGTAGGAAAATGATTAAAACTGAGACTCCGTGAGATAAACAATTGATATCGTTTAATTACAACTAATATTTGAAAGTAATTCACTTGGCTGTGGAAATATATCGTTGTATTAAATATACGATATATGTTATAAAGTATAACAAAACAAAAAAACTATAATGATATTTAAGTTTATTTAAAAATTTGTTCAAGGGTCTAATCGAGTACTCTTGATTTAGATTAAGAATATCAAAGTACTTAACTAATTTATCTTTATACAACATGCATTTTAATACGGTCTTCCTAAGTTATGTTATAGAATGCATCGCGTATAATACTGATTAATGACATGGTATTTCGCTCAGAGGATCGTATACTCGTTTTTAAACATCACTTTATCTATTAAGCAATATGGCTTGAAGTACTTAAGTAAAACTTTTCATCGGTAACAACAATAGTCAAGCTGAAGGCGAGCTACGTGCTAAATATGAACTTTTATATTGCATTTATCACTCATAAGCAACAAATTACCATTCTATCGGTTTTGCCAGCTGCTGTAAACGTATACTTGTGTTAAATACGTAATCCCAAATTTTACTACTAATACCGAAACCTACGAAGGATAAATCATTAAATAAATACTTGTGAAATGTAAATAAACAAACGAATCGTAAGATAATTACCTTTATCATGATGCGAGAAATGATGATAATTGTGATATCTTTTCAAATCATAAAAATATGTTTTGGCATTGGGTTTACCATAATGCAAATAATAGTGCGTTAAATCGTAACACAAGTATCCTGTGAAAAATGAAGAAACTTTTAGGTTTACATTATTTATTTAAATTTATTTAATTTATATCGTATAGTGTGTTTAATTATACATTTAGGGAAATTATTATACTTCACCTGCAACAGTTCCAGCACTAATAAAGTTGGCTATAAAGTCAGGAAATATCGATATGTACAGATTCCATATGCCTACTGCTATGATAACACCAGCTACAGGTGGAAATACTAATCTTTGACCATCAAAAGGTGCCTAGTTTTAACAAAAACAAAAGGGATCTATAAATTTATATTTAAAAAGTATATATATATATATATATATATTACATATACATTTATATATTTATATACTTATATACTTATATATTTATATATACATACACACACACACACACACATTTTATATAAAGAGAAAGAATTGATAGAAGACCAAATTGAGTTTGTAGCTTCCTGTTCTAAGAAAGGCAACAAACTGCCACTTTGTATGATTCATTTTATGTTAGACATAGTTCAGTGAGTTCATTGAACGAACGTTTGCATACTGAATTATCTTTCAAGAAACGTGTCTACGATATTTGCAGTCTCTCAACTGCTTGGATTAGATCTTAATCGTGACGTTACCGAACGTACGAATATATTTTTAATGAAAAATTTCTAGTTACCTTATGATGCAAACCATGAAGAAGGAAATGTAACGTGATAAGTATTTTCGAATTCCCTGGCGGCCTGAAGTGAAACAATTTACGGTGTAACAGATATTCCTCAAATGTCCACAATAATACACCTCCCGCGAAGGCAAGGAGGCCTTCTAATAAAGAAAAAACTAAAAACGAAGGCTGTATATGTAACTTTTTTTTTATCGTTTCTCTTAAACATTTTGTAATGATTTTTTTTTATTTCTTTCTCGCTTTTTTTATTATTTTTTTTTTTATTCTTTTTTTTATAATTTTATGGCGCAATTAGATGACTCGAAGTGATGGAAACGTTGCGAGTACTTATACAATTTTTTTTTTTTTTTTTTAATTAAATACGAAGGTCGAATAAACGATCAAAAATTTTTTTTCTTCTCGAATAGACGCTTCTTTAAATAAAATCAAATCTTTCTATGTAGAGAAATCGTGAATACTTACTTGGAAATTGACGAGTAATGCTTAGACTAAATCCAGTATAGAGAAAATATGCACAAATAGGAATCCAAACGATCGGTATCAGGTACCATGGTGTGATTGTTAAAAATTCCAATATATCTGATCGAAAAAGTCGTATTGGTCGATTTACCGGTAGATTCACCCACTGCCAATATCGATCACTTAAATCGCCCACTTGACTTAATAAAGGTGTGTTCCAATCGATCAAACTCTAAGACGATTCTTCGATTAAATTTTTTTTTCTTTTTTTTTTTTTCTTTTTTGCAAGATTGTACGTTCTGACACACACACATATATATAGATATTTCGATCATATTTTTTCTCAAAATTGATAATTTCTCAAAGTGATAATAGAATCTTCGCAACGTATTGATTAGACATTGTCTATTTTAATCAATGAATGAAATGAAATATTTTTTTTTTATTTAATTTATTGGAAGAACAAATTTTTAAACAAACAAATCCCGCTGCATGTCACAGAAAAAATAAAAGAACAAAGAGAAAAAAGAAGATAGACAAGATAAAATGGACTGTTCAATTATTCTCGGAATTAAAGGCAAAAATTGCATGGAACGTATAGAACAGAAAATGACTATCTTTTATATTTGATTGTTGCGTAATTACTATTGTATTTAGTGTTTTATAATCCATCATTTTTTTTTCTCATTTTTTCTTTTCATTTCTTTTCCTTATTTTTTCTTTTCTTTCCTTTTTCTTTTTACGTTGAAAATGAACAAAAAATCGTAGATTTTAATCGAATCAATTTTATCAATCGAATTAATGAAATTCACTCTCCCCTAGCTCCAAAGAAAGGACGAATAACGCGAAAAAATGATATGCAACATTGTTATTCAATTATGATTCACGTTCGTATCGCTTGTCATTGAATCATTTCACAGAAATTTTTTTAATTCATTTCAGAAATATGACACATTAAGAGTTTATATAGATCTCGATTATCTTTATATAAGTATCACTTGAGAAAGAAAAGCGCGATAATGATTAACATTGTGTGAAGAATTTTTAATGAAACTTACTTCAACCTCGTCATACTTGATTTTATTATCCAATGCATATTCATTGAACAAATGAAGGGCCGCATCCGAATGGGGATATTCTTTTAAAACACGATCCAAATTTTTTTCCTTGTACGAACTAAGTGTCTTCCTACCACCCGGATGATTATTTAAAAATGCACGAATATCGTAAATACGTCCTTTGTATTTAACAATAAATTTATCCTCCTTCTCTGTTTCATTGTCAGATACAAAACGTCTTCTTTCATCTTGCGATCTTTTCGCAATAGCATCATCATCAATAACATCATCGTCGGATTGAAAACTGTTAATATTACGCAACTTAACGGAATTATGATCATGTGATATAATATTGACAGTATTTTTCAACTCTTTCATAACGAGTTTCGATATTTTAATCTTTTATTAAAAAGTTCTTTTTTTATTCTATAAATCCAACTTCACTGAAAATATATATCACTAACCACAGAGATTAGACAACGTTAACACGCCAGTCACGCACATACTACACCACGTTCTACGCCTACCTTGTTAAAAGCCTCATAGATAAGATTTCACAGGCGGCATTACGTGAACGTTCCGATTATAATCGTACTTCATCGCTAAATTTAATATTATCATCGATATGTAACCGTTCTCTTTTACTTCGGTGATTTTCGATATTAATGAACATATCTGCTCCTCTCTCTCTCTCTCTCTCTCCCTCTCTTTCTCGCTTTCTTTCTCTCTTTCTCTCTTCCTTTTCCTTGTTCTCTTCCTCCTCCTTCTCTCTCTCCTTTTGTCTCTCTGTTTGTATCTTTATCTTTCTTCTCTCTCGTTTTCGTACTCTGTAATAAACGTAACACAACGAGCGTAACGTGTCATTTATTGTCCTTGTAACAGAACAGTTTTACAAACGATATTGCACATATATTTATTAAAATACGATTGCATTTTTAACACGAATACGTAATAAGGTAACACATAAAGTACATCGTTTTTCCTTTTTTCTTGTTCTTCTTTTCTTCGAGATAAAAAGACGCAATTCATATCTTTTCTTCCCCTTCAAATTTTCAATTTTTTTTTTACATTTAAATCGTATAGTAGATATCGTTTACAGTAGTCGAGATATCGTGAATTAATTGAATGATCATTAGAACGATAGTACAAGGAAAATTTATTACAGATAGATGTCTATGTAAATAGATTTCTGAAAGACTGTGTATATAACGTCCTTGTAGAATGAATCATTCTCTGATATAGTCGGCTTTTCTCAAATAAATATTTGACAGATTTCAAGAACTGTTTGAATTTATTTGACGAACGGGACTTATTCTTTGAGTTAGGGAATCATGGTTAAATTTACGCGAGCTTACACGTCACCGAATAAAATTTAGTTCGAGTAAAAATATGAAACAGGAAAAAAGATAAAAAGAAAATACGCCTTCGGTGTTAGCAAAAAAGCTCGACCTTGCATTTGTAATGTTAATTGCTGCGTTTGATTATTCATATTTTAATATCAACATAGAGTATTTACATAACCAGTTGGAATTAATTATTACATCGATTTACGAATAATTATCGATCGTCGGTTGAATGCAATTTTATTTGAAAGAGAAAAAAGAAATTAAAGGAAAAAAGTAAAATTAATTATAATCGTTTATACATATAGACGCGTTCGATATTTGCATCTTAATCATATTTTAACATCATCATCGATTATTATATTTATATAATCAGCTAAACTAATATCACATCGATACGGGATAATTAACGATCGTCAATTAAACATAAACTTCATTCGATTGTATAATTATAGGGGAAACGAAAAATAAGTAAAAAGAAAAGACAAAGAAAAACAGAGGAAAAAGAATTAAATCGCAGAAAAAAATTTCCTTTTGTCTCCAATAAATAAGCTTTTATTCAAACACTTTGAATTATTGTATACAATACGTCCTAATAATCGATCTATGTCAAGTGACTAATTTTTTATATCGTACAGTGACGAAACTCGAGGTATTCTTTCTCGCTCTCTCCCTCGCTCCCTCTCTCTCTTTTTCTGTATCCTTAAAATAATAATTAAAAAACAAAATAAACGAACGGACTATAGGAGAAAAAAAAGAATAAAAAAAGAAATTAAAAAATGAGCATTCGGGCCGATCAAAGAAAACTCGTATATACACATATACTGTGAGATTTATGTGTATATTAAGATATATATATTATTATTATTATTATTATTATTAATATTATTAGTATTATTATTATTAATATTATTATTATTATTATTGTTATTATTATTATACATAATGTTCGGGCATTAAAAAATACATCGACGACTTTAAATGTTCTTCTATCTCTCTCTCTTTCTTTCTCGTTCACACTATATCTTCCACTCTTGCTTCCTCTCATTCATCATCACCTTCCCTGCCTCTCTTTCTCTCTTTCTGCCTTGTCGATATTTATAAAATGTTTGTCAGACTTAGAATGCGTTTGATGACTCGCTCTCTGTTTCTCAAAAAAGTCGATATAACGGAATTCGTGATAACGATAAGATCTTATCTTTCTATCTTTCTTTTCTAGTTTCTTTTCTTTACTCCTGTCTAGTTTCCTCTCCGCTCGAAATAATTATTTACCAACTTGCCCGTAACGTAAACGTAATTTTCTACGTAATTTTTCTTTTTTTCTTTTTTTTTTTTTCTTTTTTTTTTCTTAACGATTTCAAATCCAAAAAATATATTTCCACGAGCTAAATAACACGAAAAATTATATTTCCCTGTTTAATCCGCAATAATATTGATTTTTTAATTTATTTAACCATTCTTCTCCTTTCTATGAAGCCGACGATCTTATCTATTTGCGAACATACATATACATAACGTTAATACGCTCTTTTTCTCCCTTTCTTCCTATTGATAACTCGAGATAAGAATTGAATGTAAACCGGCATTTTTGTTTGTAATTATGTATTTAAGAAGAGGCCAATAATTATTTTATATTCGATTCGGTTCGTTCGACTGATTCGTTCGTGCAAAAAAAAAGGAAAAGGAGAAAAGAAGAAACCAAACCAGTTAGAAAGATTAGAAAAAAAATAAATATATACGTGGTTAGTTATAATAAACGAGAAGAATGAATTTTAGTCGAAGACCTTAATTCGGAGGCAAGCCTCGCTAAAACTAATCGTCTAAAATTTCAATCTTTGGTAATATTAGGTATAGTTTAATACGGATAGAGTAACGCGATCGACGACTGGTTTTTATTTTTTATTTTTTTTTATTTATTCTTTTAATTCTTTTTTTTTCTTTTTTATTTTCTAATCTTAACGCCTCGTTGTACGATCCAAACGCATTTTACTGGAGCTAGAGCGTAGCCGAACTAATTGGAAGTAAGTTTAGGAACGATGCAGTTTTTCATTGGGATATTTTCGATCGATTTATTATCTTTTGTCCCTCCCTTTTTCTTCTCGACTTGTCCCCTTTCCCATCGCTATTGCTCCTTTTTCTAATCCCTCTTCGCCTTCTTCTTCTTTTTCTAAGTTTTTTCCTTCGTTAGAATTTTCTTTAGAAATTCGTCGTCTCGTTCGATCCGTCTCTGTGCTTTAATATAACGTGTACATATATACATATAGGTACAGTGCTTCAGGTCGATTAGGATGATTTATTTGAAATATTTTCAATCTATAAATTTCAATAAATTTCATACAATCGATATCATTCGAAAATTTTTCTTGATAGTGTGAAAATGATCTTGATCATCCTAGTACGGATTATACAAATTCTCACGATTTCAAACAGCTGGACCAGCCAAATAACATTTGTGTTTCTTTTTTTTTCTTTCTTCTTATTTCTTTTTATTTGTTTTTTTTTTTTTTCTTTTCATATATCATATAGCAAACAAATGTCAGACAATAAAATATACTTTTGACAAAAGTTTCGAAGTCTATCGAAGCGTACTTATATAAGAATTATGTATTTATTTATCTATCGCTTAAAAAGTATAGATAAAAAACAAACGTGTTATACAAACGAAGTATATTTTGACTTATTAATTCGTTCCTTTTTCTCTCGTTTTTTGTTCTTTTTTTGTCTCGTCTTTTTCTTTTTTATTATTAAAAATTACTCTATCGCGTAGTACGTAAATACGTATTTACGCCTTTTTAGTATCCTTTAGAAAAAAATCGAAAATCAAAATAATACGTACGTAGACTTTTTGCTTGCGTTGTCTAATATTAAAAAGTATACTTTATACATATGTATATATATACATACATTAATATATATATATATGTATGTATATGTATATACATATATATATATTTACTTAGATTTTCGTATCTAATATCTATTGCCAAATATACTTAAAATACGTTTCGTGCCACTTTCGTTAAATGGCAGTTTCGTTCCGTCGAAATCGTCTCTTTCATAAAACGCCATGAAATTAATTGTAACAATAATTAGAGAGCGAGGATTTTAAGTTTAAGATCAAAAGGCCGGCAGCTGATCTAAAAACTTTCTTTTTCTTTTTTTCTTTTTTTTTTGTCTTCTTTTTTTTCGTCTTCGGTTTCTATTTCAGTTTCCTTTTCGTTATCAAGTTTTGTCTTCGAAAACTCGGGGACATTTTCCTCTTGCCTTTTTGTTTTTTACGATTTTCGATCGAATCAAATCTCCCTTTTCGTTATTCTAATTCGCTGAATTGATTAGTTTTGTTAATTAATTAGTCGGACAACTTTGCATGCTATTTATTCGTTCGTTTGTATTTTTTGCAATTTCTGTAAATTTCTTTTTTTTTTATTTTTTTTTTAACAGCATCTACTTCCCCGTCTTTACATTTCGTTCTACGTGATCCACTTGAGAGATCGAAATATGTACGATATTGTCGATTGATCGACGCCACGTAGCTATCGATCTTTTTCTTTTTCTTTTTTCTTTTCCTTTTTTTTTTGTTGATTTGTTCTTTCTCACGTCGATCGAAAAGTAATTAAAATTTTTCAAATAAAAAGAAGAAGACATAAATTAGAGACAGAAATTTGAAATTCAAGATATCCAATTATATGATTCATTAATTGGAAATAAATCATTAATGGTAATAAATCATTGAAGAAATTGGAACGAATGTTCCATTACATAGACGATATTTCGCTCTTATCTAAATTTCCTTTCCTTATCTCTCTCTCTCTCTCTCTCTCTCTCTCTCTCTCTCTCTCTCTCTCTCTCTCTCTCTCTCTCTCACGATCTAAACTATTGCTCTTTGAATTCCTATATTATTATTTATTTGCGTAATGTTCTCTCTAAAAAAATAGAAAAAAAGGAGAATAAATAAAACAAAAAAAGAAAAACACACACACGCGCACACAAAAAAAAAGGGAAAAGAAAAATTGACTTGACGGAACAACTCGCGTAGTCATTTTTCTCATGAATGAGAGTGAGAGAACACATTTTCGTATCCGAAATTGTGTCACCTTTTTTCTAATGTAAGAAACTTGTCGCTCGTTCCTATACGAGCATATTCGATATCATGCGATCTCTCGACATCATGCGGTCTCTCGATCGATGCGAGCAGGCATTATTCAAACGGTCTCTTTCTAATCTTCGTCCACGAAGATCGAAGATCTAAATCTCCTTCTTTCATTCCGAAAGGAAGCACAAGACCCGTTTGCTGTTTTTTAGTTACATCGCATTATTTATTATGTACATATTTAGTTCGTGTTTTCACGTTTCTTACTTTCCTTCGTTCTTTCTTTTTTCTTTCTTTCTTTCTTTCTTTCTTTCTTCATTTCTTCATTTCTTTCTTTCTTTCTTTCTTTTTTTCCTTCTTTCTTTCTCCCTTTCCTACTTTCCTTTCTTTCTTTTTTCCTTTCTTCCTTCCTTCCTTCCTTCCTTCCACCTTTCCTTCTTTCCTTCTTTCTTTCTTTCTTTCTTTCTTTCCTTCTTTCCTTCTTTCTCTTTTTTATTTTTTTTTCGTTTGTTTGTAATAAAACGTAAGGAACGCTCCCTAAACGTGACGCGTTCAAAATTCCATTGCTTCCATTTTGAAAGCTCTACCCTGCAGCTTATTGGGAACCATCTTTGTTATAGGCGGTGCACTATTGTTGTCGTCGTCGCTGTTAACGTCCTCGTCCTCTTCGGGAAAATCTTCTAAACGATCGTGATATTCGTCCAACTGAAAGAAAAATAATATTTATCGATCGATTCGTTTTCTCCTCTCCTGATTACTTTTTTTTTATTTTCTTTTTATTTTTTTTTTATTTTTTCTTTTTTTTTTGTTTCTCGTACTAAAGCAAGAACAACTCTGGCTACAAGCCAAAGCTCGAATTGATTGAACGAGCGTATTGGGTACGTTTGTGTCCGTATCTGTGTCTATGTCTGTGTATGAGCGCTATGTGTGTGTCTCTATATTAACTCGCAAGATCCCTTTACAAATTGAACATTATCTCTCAACTATTCGCGATTGAGTTCATTCCGTTCTCATTGTACTTGGCAAGTTTTATTTTATTTTTCTTTTTTGTCTTTTTATTTTTTCTCTCTTTTAGTTTTCTTTTCTTTTCGATACATTCGTATGGTTTTAATTTTCGTGTAGGGAGGGGGGAATGTTTCTAGATATTGTGAAAGCTTTTTATGCAATGATATTGTTCTTTCTAAAATAATTTCGTACGAAAGAAAGAAAAAGAGATAAGATATTTTTTTATCTTAACTATGACATTTACACTTATAAAAAGAACAATATCATATGGTGGCACCTGTGTACCTAAAAAATACTAAAAATCCGTGCAAAATTCGCTTTTATTTCATAGATATTCCGCATGACTAATCCTAATAAACGGGATATAACAAACGAAACTATAATCTGTTAGATTAATAATGAAAGAAAAAAAAAGAAGAAGATCTATCAAGTGCATTCTCAAATATTCATCTACGACGGACTCACATGTGATGCAGCTACGGGAGATATCGACCTTAGCCGACCACAGAGACATAGAGGAAGCTTACCTATAACTGCAGATCATACCGTTCAGCTTGAATCGGACACTATCTCGAATCGTTCACCACGAGAGAATTTAAAAAAAAAAGAATGGCAAAAGAATCAAAAAGTTTGGAATAAATTTATCTTCCATTATAAAAATATCCGATATTAAAGAAAAAAGAGAGAGAGGAAAAAGACCGTTCGCGAAATCCAAAAAAGATATCATCGATTTAACGTCAGATTTAAAAGAGATTATTAAAAAAAAAAAAAAAAAAAAAGAAAACATAATAATTGGATGAATAATTACGTTATTGAAATATCGTAGATAATTTTTGTAATCCTTTCTCGATATTAAAGTTACTATCCACTCGCTAAAATCGTCGTCATCCCAATTTCTGCTCCACAGTTGATTTAAAATCAACCGAAATGAGGTGATCCAGATAAAAGAGAGAGATGAAATTGGGACGACTCGAATGTGTGTCACGGCTTTGGTAAAGCTTGAAAAAAATTTATGTAACTAGGTACAGGCATATACGCTCTGAATTTTCAATTGGGTCCAAGTCGAGTTTTTCTTACGGAATTGTAATAAAACTTAACGTGGTACTTTATAACCTTTTTAACATCGGATATAAAAGAAAAAGAAAAGCTACAAAAAAGAAGGAAAATTGTATTTGTGAAAAAAAAGTCCTCCCTCGTGGTGTACAAAACGAGTTATTCGTGTAGAAATAATTATTTTTGAAAACGAACGAAAAGGAACAATAATTGATGAAATGATCGCATAGGAGAGACGGATGATTAGAGTTCGAAGCTGTAAAAAAAAAAAAAGAAGAAAAAAAAGCCGAATGGTTTCGAGCTTGGTACGATCGATTTAAGTGACGATTTAAGAGACGATTCATTCTCAAGCAAACAATTTTTCGAAAAGAGTGAAATTATTAATATAATGTTATATTCGTTCGTTCCGCGTTTCGTTTTGTTTATTCGTTGATACGAATCTCGACTCGACATATCATCTCTCAAGCGCCATTGTTTCAATTGTCACGGATTGCATCCAGTATGCGATATAAACGTTTCTCTGATCGAAGGGGTCGGTCCCCTATCCTCTTCTGCTCCGTTAGTGATTTAAGTGCTAACACGCGAATGCCACGCTTGTAAACTATTCCGTGAGAAACATCTAAACCGATCCTCTTCGATCTTTCTAATTCAATTTTTCATGCGTCCTCTTCTTTTCTCTCCTCTTTTTTTCCTCTCTCTTTCCTTTCTATTTTTTATTTTAAACGTCAATTATTCTTTCGTCTTCTCTGTTTCGATATTTTTAATGTATACAATTAAATATATACGATTAAGTGTTAAAAATTAATTTACATTAGACGATTATTACGATCTCATGAAATTTCTGTGCAATTAATAATCTCGTGAATTGATCGCGCTTATACGTTAGGAAAGTAAATTTCATTATATTAGAAATTAATTTACATTGAGTTCCCTAATAGTGATCTGATTTCTAAGTGGTTAATAATCTCCCCCTCTCTCCCTGTCTCTCTCTCTCTCTCTCTCTCTATCTCTCTATCTCTCATTATGTGAAAGGAACTGATGGATGAAAATTCAAAGTCAAGGTCAATATAGGTTGAACGCATCGTGTTATTGAACTTTATGACGTTGGACATCGTCATTACTCGCTGTTTGACGTGTTCAAATCGTAGATAGTTTACGAAGAGTTTGATCGTTATTGGTTCACGCCTACGACTTTGGGTTTATAACTTTTCGACTTAAGCCAATTCGAATTTCGTTCGTTGCGTTAACTATAAACTTGCAAGCGTGTTTCTAATCGTCTTGCTTGGCTTCGTATCATAGTAACCAACGTCATTTATAATTACGATAACAGAGAAGACGAAAATTATTTACTAAATTTGATAATAGTTATTATTTCCTTTGAATCGTTTATAGTCACGAAGTTTATACGAATCATAAATCTTTCTCTCTAACTTTCTATTTCTAGAAACAGATATTTTTAAGCATGAGAAAGAGAGAGAGAGAGAGAGTATGTTAGCGCGAATGACGTAAGAATTTCGACTGCTCCGAATCGCATTATCGATTAAACACAGGATATGAAATATATTTCTTGTCCGTACCATTTGACCTTTCCTTTTCTCGTATTTTTCTCGAGTATATTTGTATAGTCGAGGTAAAAATTTGATAAATTTTATCGATGGTACCTCGGGGAGATTGTAATATTTCTTTTATTTTCTTTGGAGCTCGCAAACGTCACAGAAAATGTCGAGTCAAAAGCAACAAAAAAAAAAAAAAAGAAAAGAGAGAAACAATTGTTACTTCGATGAGAGAGGTTGGTGTAAGGGAGACAGAAAAAGCTACATTTTTGTTCTCTCTTCGCAGTTAGGTGAAATATGTAGGTAATAGACATAATCGACTTACATCAACGTCACCCATCATTTCCTTCGTCGATACGGTCGTGTCGATCCGACGAATGCTACCCTGATGAATGTCCACATCGAGTTTCACGCATTGGAATACTCTAAGTAGAAAAACGATTGGTATCGGTGCAATACCGGCTACGATTATACAAGCTGCGATCGCTAAGACCCAGCCTGGATAAGCCGTAGATACTGCTATACCCTAGAAAAATATATTATTTCTTATTCAAGAGTTGCGACGGAAAAAGAAATAAAAGAAAAAAGAAAATCCATGCGTTTGTTTATAAAAGAAAATGATATGAAAGTATTATCTACATTTTCTTGGATACATATCCAAACAGATGGCTGTTATCGGACATATTTACAATATCGATTTTAAAGTTCGCTGCAAACGATATAGATAAACGTCGGGTCTATAAATTGTTTCGCTTACGAATAAAAATAGTTAGCGGTCTTAAACGAAAATTGATTCATCCGAAACGAATTAATGATCATTTATCAATGAGATACGAACGAACGAATCGAAGATAGAAATAATAAGATGATATCGATCGATGATCCACTTACCAACGTTGCGTTCCATGCTGAATATTCTGGTTTCTTGATGAACATAGAAGCGATACTAGAGATCAGTATGCCGACCATAATTATAGGCGCGAGAAATCTCCATGTAACTTGCCAGTAAATACCTGGCCTGTAGCCTGTCATTTCTTCGATGTCTTTCGTGAATCTAATGAAATATTCGTCGGATATATATACATATATATATATATAAGATAATAACAGACATGTTTTATATCGATCGAATAAGGATCGATGCCCTTTAAACATTTCTCACGGATAAAAGTACACGGAATAGAAATAGAAAAGCATATAAACTTACTTTTCGTGGCCGTAGACAAAGATGACCGATATCATTTCCATAAGTGCGACCATAACGAGGCCAATGGTACCAGCAAAGCTGTCGAACATTTTCAACCAGTATTCTCCTGCACCGGTACAGAATATGAGGCCGACGAAGAAACAAACGATACATACTACGCCTAAAATAATTAAGAAAGAAAGAGAAGAATACAAAGGTTATCTTCATTTGGGTCAATTGAGTGGCGAAAAGATTTGCATGAAAAAAACAAACAAACAAAAGAAACAGAAAAGAAAAGAACGAGAAAATAATTTACCCGTTATATACTGTTTCTTTATTCTCTTGAAAAGATCAATGTCAAAGATGACGCACAACATTCCTTCCATAATACCAATTTGTGAGCCAAGTCCAAGGGCCAAAAGCATTAGGAAGAATATACAGGACCAAAATGGCGCACCTGGAAGCTCGACGATCGCTTGAGTGAAGATTATAAAAGCCAATCCAGTACCTTCGGCAGCCTGAAAATCAATGGTCAAAGGTTTATATCGTAGAAATGAAATCGATCGGTAAGATATAAATTTAGAAAAATCGATTCTTGAGACTAGACTCACGTTATTCAGTTGTTCGCTCATACTACATCTATCCAAGGTCAAATTCGTAGTCAAACTGTTGAACGTATTGACAACGTTTTCGTAATCGTCCGTCGTCGAGTTTTCAAATAGCAAACCATTCTTGATCAGCGAGATCTTATTGCTGAAAGCAACGAAAAATTATATTTTTTCCCTAGAACTTCGAGTATCTCTTTGCCTGTTCAATCTGTCGCACGCCGTCTTTGGATATAACACAAAACGAAAAACCGGACTGCGGTACCTTTTTTGGTCCGATTTTTTTTTCTTCCTTCTTTTTTTCTCTTCTTCCCTTTTACTTTATTGTCTTTTTTTTTTTGCTTTTTTTCTTTTTTATATTAATTTTTTCTTTTTTTTCTTTTTTTTTTTTTTTTTTTTTAAGAGATCATTTTTTTCACACAAGCGCAAAGTTTCTCATCACGAAATCTGTCACGTTACTTTCGTATACACTCTAGTTTCATTTATCACGAATTACATGTATATTCTTAATTGCCGATTTTCTTCCTTCTTTCTCTTTTTTATTTTTATTTTTCTCATTCTTTTTTTTCTATTCTTTTTTTCATTCCCCCGAACAGACTAAAGACAAAAAACTTCAGTAGACATTAGTATTTTAGTTTAAAAGCATTTTTGTGCGTATTCCACGAGTGTGTTATGAATTAAAATGAAGAGGGAAAAGGGCTCTTTGTAGACTGTTATTAGTATCTTTTTCTTTCGTTGTCTTTTTTTTTGTTTGTTTTCTTTTCCTTTTTGTTTTCTTTTCTATATCAAAATAAATTTTTCTCGAAAATATTTTTTCTCTATCGGATTGTTTAACGATAGTGAAAAAAATCGTTGGCCTTCGGAAGATAGCTCTCGTAAGATCGTGCAAAAAAAAAAAAGAAAAAGAAAAAAGAAATAGAAGGAAAGAAAAAATAAAAATGGGTGCATCCCTTATCCTCTCTCTCCTTTTCCCTCTCCTCTTACCTCTTCGTCGTTGCAACGTTTTAATTACAACGTCGATGTGTCTTCCATTTGGCAAGGTTCCCGCGAATGTCGAGATGATGAGAGAGATACGATATACATATGTAGTAATAAACACGACGAATTTCTTTTCGAGCGTAAGCGACAACGTAGGCAAGGAGCACCCGTACTTGGCTGTTAAGGATAGATAAGAGCTCGCGATGAGTGCATCTTGTTAAATCGTTATGAATATCGTTTTTCTTTTCGATGATATCTTAAAATCTCGAACCGACTTTATCAACACGCGTAATGATCATTTCGATCTTAAAGCGACAACGTTAACGTTAACAATTTCTTTTTCTTTTTTATTCTCCCTTTTAACAAGAATTTCTCTAAACTAAAAATAAATGCGATGTGAATGTTTCCTTTTTGTTCTATTATTTTTTTCAATTCATTATAGATATCTTTTATAATTGAGACAAAGACAATGGACGACAATTGATTCGTTCTCGGTTGATGATAATTCATGCACATGCTTTTTTGCTCTTTTTTTATTCTTTCTCGTCTAGCTTTTTCTCTTCTTTTTTTTTTTTTTAAGCAATTATAAACCCCGCGAATATCGAGATGATCCGTTCCGATCGTTGTTTCGAGACTACTATATTCCTACGTATCTTTCTTTTTTTTTCTTTTATTTACTTTTGCTCTTTTTCCGTGGAAAAAAAAAGGTAATGTCTGTCGTGTTATTGAAAACGTCATATCGTACTACCGATAGTTAAAAAGCAATTACTCTCTGACATAGGAATGTTTCTTCCCTTTATCTATTTTCGTCTTTCTTTTTTATTTCGGCCGAAACCTGATATCTTGCGATTACCTTTCCAGGCACTTGTCCACATTCGACATCGCCTTGAACCCCAAAATGGCGAAAATGACAACGCTCGCGTAAATGGCGGTAAACGCGTTGCACACGCTCACCAGAATCACGTCCCTGACGCAATTGTTGTCGGGTGTATTGTAGCTTCCAAATGCGATCAAGGAACCAAAAGCTAATCCAAAGCTATAGAAGACTTGAGTAGCTGCGTCAAGCCAGACGGTAGGCTCCAATAATTTCTCGACCTTTACATCAAAACGAAATTTATTAATTGAAATAAGATCGAACGAGGGGGGCGGAGTTTCGATTTCTTTTTCTACTCCATCTCCCACCCTCAGACCCCACCCCCCCTGGGAACAAATTCGATATACCTTTGGCGTATACATGTGTGCTAACCCAGCACTAGCACCTTTCAAAGTTATTCCACGAACGAAGAAGATCGTGAGTACGAGGTAGGGGAACATCGAGGTAAAATAAACTACCTGCAATTAGAAGAAAAACAACGAAAAGAAAAGAAAAAGAAAGAAGAAGAAAAAAGTAAGGAAAAGAAAAGAAAAGAGAAAAACACGAACGAAGATTAATTTTTATCGATACGAAGTTAGACTCGAGGTTAAAAGATCGTTACCTTGCCCGATGATTGTATCCCCTTCATGACGATAAAGAAGACAACGATCCAACTGAGTAGAAGGCACAGAACGATCCACCACTTGAGAGATTGGCCATCCTCGATCGACGGTGCCGCATCCAGAGTGGTTCTGTACCAAAAGTAAGCGGTCTCAGAGCTCTTGACACATTCTTCTACCGGTATCTCGTCGACCTCCGGGCACTTCGCCCACGGCAGTGGCGCCTGGATTGCGTCAGAATTTCGAAACGGTCACCAAACGGATAAGTTCAATTAAAGGATTACTCGAAAATCCGATCGCAGGCAAAGCTCATCGGATGTGTGCGATTGCGATGACGAGAATTAGGGGTTACACCAGAGAACACAAATGGTGCATACTTATCGATATTATTAATAATGATTAACTATTTAACGAATGGATCTAACGATCGTGACATGTGTATGTGTATGTGGGTGAATGTTTTTTCTTTTTATTTTTTTTTCTTCTTCTTCCCCTTCTTCTTCTCTTCTTACGTGACTAAATAATACGTGATTAATTGTGATTAATGTGATCTTTTTTCTTTCTTTCTTTCTTTTTCTTTTTTTCTTTTTTTTTTTCTTTTTTTTTAATGAGCTCGCAAGCACACAAGCATCGTTTAGGACTATCGCAATTGATAGTCCAAACGATTACGAGATTTCAAGCGAGATGAGGTGACCGAACATCCGATATTACGTAGATCGTTTTAGGAACGAACGAGAATTGACTCGTCGTCTCACCTAAAAAAGGAAACGACGATGCTAGATGACCATCGTCATCTGCCTCTCATTTAAATTGCCCCCAAAATCGTCTCTCTTCCAGGTCGCGTCCTGGAAGACGATGGACGATTGCAGCGAGCCGCAAGACGACGATTAGGCGAGAAGAACTAAATGATTGTGAACCGATGACAGAGATTCTCTTGCTTTTCTATGCTTAACTTCTTTTACAAGCGGACACTGTTTTGGGGTACTTACGCCGAATTTAATTGTGACTGCCTACGGGTGCGCGCGAACGAGTTGGAAAGAAACAGAAAAATTTTTTGATTAGTTTTCGTACAACTTTAAGAGAGAATACGGACGAATTTGCATTTTTCCTTCTCTCTTTTTCTTTCTTTATTATTATTTATTTATTTATTCATTCATTGTTTCTCTCATTTGGTCGGCGAAAAATGAGGACATTTGGTTGGTCCACGTCATACGGTTTTAATATAATTTGATTAATTAAGCAGTGTAAATAATAATAACAACAGGAAATTCAATGTTTAGATCTCGACTATAATAACCAAATGAACTTATAATCACCGAACGTTGAGAAAACATTTAGAGAACTACTGACGAATCGGTATATTTCTCTCTCTCTCTTTTTTTTTTGTTTTTAAGATCGATCGCTCACCTCGAGAGAGTTGAAGAGGTAGAAGAAGCACCAGGTGATAATGACGTTGTAATAAAGTGCAACGAAGAATGTGACGATGCAGGAGGCTATTCCTATACCGCCTAACCAGGGATGTATCGTGTTCCAAACGCCAAGGGCACCTTGTCGCATTCGTTGTCCAAGACCCAACTCGATCAGAAATAAGGGCACGCCTTCGAGGATGAGCATCACGAAAAATGGTATGAGAAAGGCACCTGTCATCATAGAAATTTCGTGTTTATACAGATATAAAATAATTCCCTCCGAGTTGAGATCGCATGTTAAATAAAATTAGATTTCTAATAACGCTAATCATTTCTAAGTTCGTGTTATAAACTGCGGATAGATGATTGCGCATACATTGCAATGCGTCGGTAATAATCAAGTATAAACGTATGTACGTAAGTATGTACGTCGTTATAATTTCTTATCGATCGATCGAAACTGTAGTTTTCAGTTCATCGGTTCACGGATACGTACTTACTCGCTATACTTTCGACATAATTATAATAATTATTTTGCAATGTATCTTCTTTACTTTTCCCTTTTTTTTTTTGTTTTTAACAGATTTCGATCGTGCCGCTATTCCGTTGCTTCAAAAAACAAAAAAATATTTTCACAAAATGAACTTCCTTAACTTTGAACTCGTGACATTAAATAGAACAATGCTATCGATATTTACTATCTAATATATTCCTATTGCAGATACGATTACCATCGACGCTTTACGTAAGTTTCCCACGCGTAAATCGATAAGAGACCGCCCAAATTGCGCACCGCTTGAAAACCTGGCGCGAACTTACGACCTCGACTATATTTAACGTCCAATGTATTTCCGTGCTATTCGATTTTTCTCTCGCGAGATTAAAACGAAAGAAACAAAAAAAAGGAAGAAGAAGAAGAAAAACAAGAAACGTAGAAAACTTTCCTTCTCTTTTTCTCTTTATTTGCCCTTATCTTTTCGTATGTGCACAACGATATAATTAAATATTATCTATGTCAAAAGTAATTTTGAAGAGATCTCTTTTTAGCAGAACTTTTTGCAATTTTTTCGAAGTACATCGTTTTTTCTTTTGTGGAATTTAGTGGAGAAAAAAAAGGGGAAAAAAGAGAACGAAAAATGGAAAAGGAAAGAAAAAAAAAGAAAAATTATATAGATCTTGTGTGTTGACTTGGATTTCAACATGCAAAGACTCTTCCTCGTTAGCGTACACTCAAAGCTTACGATATTGTACGTTCGTGAATCTCCCCTTGGCAAGACATGCAAAGCACAACCCCTTAGCTTTGGCCTCTGTCTCTCTCCCTCTCTCTCTCCCCCTCTCTCTCTTTCGTTCTCGACCAGACTCCCTCCCTAGTTCCAAGCGGACAGAGCGTTTCGTATTGATCGAGCAACGTACGTACTCGTTTCACAGCATTCTCTCTCTATCTCTCTCTCTCGCTTTCTCCCTATTTCTCTCTCTCTCTCTGCCTTTTTCTCTTCCCCTTTCTATCTATCTATCTATCTATCTATCTATCTTTTTATCTTTTTTCCGGCACAACTCGTTCTTTACTTTTTCTTCTCTCCCTTCCGACCGTTATAAAATTTCACAAACCCGACGTAGGGCATGTAGTAATTCGACTCGAAAGGTATCGATACTATCAAGAGAGAGAAAAAGTGGGAGAGAGGGAAAGAGAGAGTAAAAAAAAGAAGGGATTGACCTGTAACCCGAGTAACTTTTCAAAATAATTACCGTCAACTTGTATATATGTACATTTATCAAAGAGAGATATTATATTACAAAGTGTATGAACATAGCAAACTTTTCTTCAAAGGGATATTCTTGGGATTTTATGTACATAGGAGTGTCAAATTCGTGTAAACTTTGATTGAAAGAGAGTTTGATGGAATTTAATGATCGATTTGCATATATATATATTTTTTTTTAATTGATCGGAGATACTTCTCTCTCTCTCTCTCTCTCTCTCTATATATATATATATATATATATATATATATATATATATTCTGGTTCTTCAATCATTCTGTTCGTTTCTTTAAATTGCTAATGAGAATTGTCTACGCTCGAGAACAGAATATTAAGTTCATAACGGCGCTTTGAAATTTCGCGGACGATTTGATATTCCTATAGCGTTATGCATTCGATACGGCTGAGCTAAACGAGTAGAGACAACCCTACATTATCTTCTTTATCTATCACCTATATGTATATCTATATATATATATTATCAATCGTGAATTTTGTAATAGTGTGAACAGGAATATCAAATCGATTAAAAAAGGAAAAACTAATTTTAGTCTCTTCGTAATGTAATTTCTTTTTTAATTTCAGAGAAAAGATTTGGAGGGAAGGACAAATTTTCAAGAGTTTGCTCGAGAGCGATTTTTTTCATTTCTTCCACTTTTCTATCCTCCTACTCGTTTCTTTTTTTTTCTTTCTTTTTTATTCTCTCTCTCTCTTTCTCTTTGAACACGTGCCACTTTTTTCCTGGCCTCCGATGTGACACGCTCTTATTCAGAACGACCGAAATGTCTCGTTCCTCGTTCGACCATGACCTCGACGCGATCGTAGTTCTTCCTATCGAAAGAGAAACAGTCATGCTCTATGTCGCGACGAATGATTTCGCGTATAAAAGGATGTAATAAGTTTGGAGAAAAACAAAAAAATAAAGAGATAAATCGATCAACAGTCTTGTTCTATAGATCGGACGATGTTAAAAGAGATTCGAAAGATCACTTGTGATAAATTCGAATACGATTGAAAATTCATGATTGAAAATGAAATTGATCAACAACGATCGACCAATCATAACGTCAATCGATTAGATATTATTAACGATTAGAGATTAGTTCGAGTTTGTTCTTCATCATGTTATTGCCGGACTGGAACCCCGTTGTAAACTCTTTGTAAGACCACGCGAGCTACGGTCACGTGTCGTCCCTCGAGGTAACGAAATCGATCGCTTCGAAGCGCTTCACACGTCGCTTATTCGTCTCTCGTCTAGTCTCTCAGGGAAATTTCCATCAGCTTTGGATGCTATCGTACTGGATATCGCTAGAGATTTAATTTCTTCTTAAACAAAAAAAAAAGCAAAAAAAATAGCTATACAGAGACAATTTTTGTTCCTTTTTTTCGCTTTTTTTTCTCGGGATATTCGAAATTGCAGCTATATATCCTCAAGTCCCTCACCTCTCCCCTCCTGTATATATTGATTACTATGACGAAAAGAATGTTATATAAGACACGACAATTCTGGCATTCTCTAGGCTCGTTTCAATTTCCTTAAAATAGTATGTCCTTGCTGTTTCAATTGTCCTCTAATATCTAGACATTTATATTATTTATATAATACATATATATATACATATACGTGTGTATATATATCTATTTATAAATATAGATATAGCCGAGTTAGATTTATTATGGAATTGTCAATCGATCGATTAGTGCCATTCAAATGTTTTCATGAATCCAATTTAAACGGGTATTTATAAGCAAAAAAAAATTTCTTTTCTATAAAATTTCCAAGATTCTCCGATACAGATCCCATCGCGAGGATGGCAAAGACATTCCTTTGAGATCTTCCTCTTTCTCTCTTTCTCTCCCTCTCCCTCCCAACCTCCCTCGATTTCTTGCAAGCTCGTACAACGGAATATTTCCAGGAGTATTTATAGAAAACGTGCCTACATTATTCGTCGCGTTACATGGTCGACGAGGCAAGGACGATCCGATCCGATCCAAAGGGATCGACTTCCATCGTTGTACTCTGGAGCATCCAGACATTCTATTTTCGTTCTAATCTCTACTACGGAAATAGGATTTTTCGAGGAGTAATGCGAGATCCACTCACTCGATTATTGCCGGGTGCAAATTGAAAATTTCTCGTTGGATAGTAATGACCTAGCTGATCTAATTTTTGCAACAAAATTTTTCCCTTTTCTTCCGTTTTCTTTTCCTTTGTTTTTTTCGTTCCGACCCTCGATTATTCTCCTTTCTTTATCTATTTCTTTTTTTTTTTTTTGGTTGTAAACATCACAGGATCAAATTTATGTTTCTAAAGATGTCATTAGGGAAGGATTTATTATCTTTGGAGAAGTGATTTCTTTGAGATTTTCCAAATTAGTCGAAGAATTCGATATCTAGTTCTAAGACACATATACGTATAAATACGTATCTGTTCAAAGAGAACCGAAGCGTAGGCGAGTACGAGAAAGGCGGCCGTGGCAAAGACGAGGCATTAAACGTGAACGTGAAATCTCTGTGGCGCATGCTAAAGGGGAAAATCTCGTAGGATGTTGCCGACCCACATTCGCTAATCTCGAAAACGCATAGCCAGCAAGATCTTCCTGAAATTAACGTTGTTGCATGATGTCGTTCGAGCAAAAAATGAAAAGAGAGAGAGAGAGAAAGAGAGATAAAGAGTAAAAGTCCGATACATGTAGATCCTGATTTATTTTTTTTCTTTCTCATTGGCCGGACTTCCCTTTTTGTAAATTCTTTGATCATTTTCAAGAACTCATACATATACATTATATGTGTGTGTGTGTGTGTGTGTGTACGTGTATATATAAAAAAAAACCCGTTGACCGACAGGAAGAGAAGAGAAGATCGTTGAAATCCGATCGTAATTTCATTTTTTGTTTGAAATTAAGATAACCTCGACGACGACATTTTTAAAAATATCGTCAAATACATAAAAATAGATGCGCGTCATGATTTTCACGAACTCGACGAGCTGCAACGTACGAATTTCGATGTTAAACCGAGCCAAATGTGAATGTTCTTTAAATAGTCTTTTCAGAACGTATCTACGCGCAATTCTAGTAAGCGAAGGAATTCATTGACGAAAAATTCATTCATCAAAACTGTCGCAATAAAAGAGATCGTTGTCTTCATTTTGAAAATATCGAGAGAAATAATTTCTCGTCTTTTTGAACCATCGCGGTTACCTTGAAATTTAAGAATCAAATCGATGGACCTTTCTTCTACGTAGAAAAAGAAAAAGACAAAAAGAAGAGGAAGACGAAGAAAAAAAAAAGTATACCTACAACGAGAACTGATTACGCAACTCGAAGAGTCGACCCAAACGGACGTTCGAAATTCTTTCAAGCGAATGTATGTTCCAAGGAACATAAGAAAATGTCGCGTGTAGAAACGAAGAAAAATTGCATGTTCGGCGCTTTTTTATTTATCGTTGCGATAACAAAACATGCAACGAAGAATATAAATCGTACGCTCGAAAGCTGTATACATTTAAATTAGTGCGGAATCGACAGAAGAATTAAATTGCAGAAAAGGAAGAAAAGCAAAAAAAAAAAAAGGAAAAGAAAAGAAAGAAGATAATGAAAACTTCGATCAATTCGAATTTCATTTTGAACGACTCGAATTGAGCGAGAGAAAAAAAAAGAGAAAAAGGGAAAAAGGGAGGAAAAGAGGAGTCGAAAAATCCGACAGAATTTTCTTTGGGATTAAGAAAATTCATGAATTGTTAAAGAGCAGGAAAGGAACGAGACGAAGAATAATAAAGATAAAACGAAATAAAGAAATACTCACCGCCCCCATTTTGTTGGCATAAATATGGAAACCTCCATATATTACCAAGACCGACACTGTAACCAATGATGCTCAGGAAAAACTGCATCTTTCCGCTCCATGCTGCTCTGTTATCTTCCGTTCTTGGTTCCGGATTGACAGCCGAGGCATTTTGATTTCCGGAAACCACAATGGTCACGTTGTGAGGAGGTTGACGATCATCGTTTAGAGGAGCCAGCTCGTGACCGTTCCTCGTGCTTTCAGATTTCACGACCATTCTTCTAATCTTCTCTTTATTTTAGTCGTTTTTTATCTCTTTTTATTTTCTCCTGTTTGTCTCTCTCTCTCTCTCTCTTTCTTTCTCTCTCTGTCTCTCTCTTTTTCTCTTTCTCCGTTTATCGTTTTATCTTATTCTTTCGTGGTGGTAAGGAACTTTGATCGGATTTTCGATAAAACTTGAAGCACCGGGCGTTTCAAATAAGTATATATATTATATATATATATATATATATGTATATAGTATGTATATATATATATATATTTTTTTTTTATATATTTATGAAGACCGGATCTCGCGTGAAGAATAACAACAATGCGTAAATAACAAATAACAATCGTGATTAACAAACTTTCGTTTTTACAATGTCTTTAGAATCTTCTTGAAATCGATTTATTTTCATTCATATATTATTATTCGATATCCGAATAGACATTAATCTGTATTACTAATTTTTATTGTAGAAATTAGAATTGAGCGGTCGGATAGGAAGCATCATATCTCTGTTAGCAAGTAAAAGAAGATTTGTATATAATCCGTTAGATTCGAAGTTAGAACGATTTTCTCTTTCTATCATCGACTTGTTGAAAGCTTGTAAGTGTCGTGAACGCGATACGGAGGATAAGTAGTGTCGAGGAAGAGGAAGCTGTGGTCGTTTGTGAAGGAGGAATTATAGAAGGAGGAAGGAGAAGGAGAAAGAGAAGGAGAAGGAAGAAGAGGAAGAAGGAGAGGAGGAGGAGGAGGAGGAGGAGAAGGAAAAGGATGAGAAGGATGGCCGATGACACTCTCAAAGAACTTCGTCACGTTTTTTCCTTTCGGAATTCGCGCGTATCACACCTTTCGATATTTATTAAAACACTTTTGTCATCGGACACTGTCGTGATAAGGAATAGTAGAAACTGTTTAATTTTTTCTTGCAAAGGAAAGTGACGCGATCGATTAATCGCGCGAGACCGCGTGTCGAGATACAAAAGCGAACGACGCGACGCCGCCTTGAAAAAGAAACTACCTCTCTCTTTCTCTCTCCCTCCGTTCTCTCTTCCTCTCTCTCTCTCTCTCTCTTTTTCTTTCTTCTTTCTTTCTCTTTGGAGATCTTCAAGGTATATCAATCTTTTTCTTTCTCTTACTTTTACTCTTCTTTTTTTATCTTTCTCCCTTTATAAATCTTTCTTTATTATATATATATATATATACATATATATATGTATGTATGTATATATATATATGTTTATCTCACACACGTCAACTCAGGTCCTCTCTTTCATAATTCATTCATTAATAATACACAGGATATATATATATACATATACATATACATATACATATACATATACATATATTGATATCGTTCTTATATTTACTATAAAATGTATTATAGTTTATTATAAACTTTCGTTAATTACTTAAACTTGATACTTTTTAAATTACGATGGGAACAATCGTCGATTTGTAAACGTGCCGTATATCGAACGAACGTAGAACCCATGTATACTGTTTTACACAACCCAACCCTTTACTATACGATATTTAGGATCAAATCAACCCCCTGCTTAAAAAAGAGAGTTATCCCTCTCTCTCTCTCTCTCTCTCTCTTCCTCTCTCCTCTCTCTCTCCTCTCTCTCTCTCTCTCTCTCTCTCTCTCTCTCTCTCTCTCTCTCTCTTTCCTTCCTTCCGTTTCTCTTTCTCACGTTCTCTCCAAAATGAAAATCACAGATCGTAAATGGTAATCACTAACGAGGAGGTGTACCTTGACGTATTAGAGAATGTGTGTGCTCCACGAACGACGATATTGGACTGAGCCTTGAGGGGACGACGTATGTAGTCGCTTTTGTGCTTCGACGACGTTGATGCTCGTGCGCGAAACACGCTCTGCGAGGGAGCCGGTCGGCAAAACAGCGATGCCTTCCTTCTCCAAGCCTACGATGAGAATCTCTCTCTTTCTTTCATTCATACGTACGCAAGACACACACACAGACACGCACGTACCACACATATGTATATATACATATATACACATACACTTTCGATTATACCAGCCCTCCGATTGGTCCAACTAATTATATACGTAAGCCTTTACCTATTCTTTCTATCCCCACTTTCTATTTTCTCTGTCTCTGTCTGTTTCTGTCTCTCCCTTCTCAGATTTATTCGCACTGGAGAAACAAAGATGCCGAACTTTCTTTCTATCTACCCATATATCTATCTACCTACCTACCTATCTATCTATCTATCTATCTATCTATCTATCTATCTATTTGTCTTTCTTTCTTTCTTTCTTTCTTTCTTTCCTTCTTTCTTTCTTTCTTTCTCCTTTTCTCTTCTCGTTTTTTCTTTCTTTCTCTCTATCTTACTAATGATTTTCACAAACGTCCCTTGCAAATTATCAGAGATACCATGGTATACACGCTTTTGCGCGTGTGCTTCCATCTTCCTCGTACCGACTGGTCGAGGTATCGATCGTGAAACACTCTACCTCTCCTTTACTCTTACTTCTATGCTCGAATGCGATGAGCTTTTTTAATAATGTTATTCTACGTCTCATTGTATTACAACGACGTTAATCGTAATACTTGAATGATATTCTACCGTGAGATTTTTGAGAAAGATTTTCGACGAATATTCTTCTTTTTTCCTTTAGTCTTATTTTTTATTATATATATTTTTTTTCTTTTTTTTTTTTTTTTTTTTTAAGAGGGAGAGAGTGAGATCGACCTTCTCTTTTAGCAAACGCAAAAAGGAAAAGAAAGTTATTTCTAAGGAGAATATCGAACGATACCAGTCCGAGAATGCATAATGCAACACTACGAATGCACCAAAAGTGCATTTACGTAGGTGGCACGACTATCGGATTCCCTTCGAAATTTATTAGAAATTTATTTCATAGCTATCGGTCTTATCTTTTCTTTCTTTCTTTCTTTCTTTCTTTCTTCCTTTTTTTTTTTTTTTTTGATCAAGAAAAAGGTCGTTTAACCTTTTCGAAGAAATTTCGAGCGACGTGAAAATGCATAATGCAATATTTTGAACGCGTAAAAAAAAATGTATATCCGCTTTAACGTGACTATAAACTATTTATTCAATTTAAAAGAAATTTAAAAGCAACCACGTATTTATAAACAATGAAAAATATTTACTCCTTATCTACGGATATATCGAATATAGATTGAAAGAGCAGCAAAATAATGTATAATGCAATAGATTTGATAAGAACGCATCTACGTAACATGTCTGTCGATTCTCTTTTATTCATCAACCGTTTACGAGAACGTTACGTCCACGCGAGAGGATTTCTTGTCTTCGCCAATGTGGAAATGCATCGCGTGTTCCTGAGATTCAGAATTCTCTATACGACGTAGGTAGCTTCTGATAATAGATCGTGGACCAAATTGATTCGTTCTCGTATATTATATGGGTCAGGAGAACGCGTCATAGCGCCCAATCCTTCTAGAATAATATTTCCAATCGGAAATCATAAATATAATGTTATCATTTTGAGAAGAAAAGAAAGGAAAGAAAGCAAGAAAGATATCGAAAATAATTTAAACCAAGGAAATGATAATAAAAATAAAAAGAAATCGTCGTTGAAAGTTAGCTGAATTTTTCCTCTTCGACAGAGGAAAAAAAAAGAAAGAAAGAAAGAAAGAAATGAAAAGAGAAAGATTTCGTAATTTAGACAAAAAATGTCGAAGTCAAAGCAACGATAATAGTTCGACAATTTCGAGAATAAAAAATCAAGATGAATCGGAGAAAATTTGAAGGAAAACATAGAACGAAGTTTTGGCCTCGTTGAGATTTGTTCCAACCATTAAATAAATAAATAAAAAAAAAAAAATTAAAAAATTAAAAGATAAGGAAGATTACTTGCGACCCTCATTTCTCACCGTAATTTCAACTCTAATCTCTTTTCAATCGACCCTTCGTGACGTCATCAACACAGCCGTGTCTCTCTTTATCTTTCGATGGCAACGAGATGCATGCAGATGCATCATCCGACGTGCATACAGTAGCGGTCCATGGCAGCTTCGACCGATTACGTAAACGCTCGCGTAACCTTTCGACCTCGTCCTTCGTTCTTTTTTTCCCCTCTCCCTTCCACCTGATCGTCGACATAGCACCACCCACTCGAAGAGGTCTCTAACTTCGTTTATACGCCTGTATATACGATATCCATCTACTTTTTTATTTTATCACGCGAAGATCATGTTCCTCCGAATTTTCTTTTTATACGAGATAAGAAATATGCTAATTTGCACGTTCGTACGTACGTACGAATTTGTATTGATATATATATACGTGTGCGTGTGTTTATTTAATTAAATTGATAATTTACATTTAAATATTATCGAGCTAAATAAATAAAAGTATCTCAATTACGTTTATGCAAATTATTTCTTCTCGGCACGAATGTTATATTAATCCGAATCTTTTTTTGTTTCTTTTTCCTCGAGATATGAAATATTTCAGTTCATTCTTTCATTAATTTTGTCTCTTTTTATCTCTCTCTCTCTCTCTCTCTCTCTCTCTCTCTCTCTCTGATAATGTACGATGCTGCATAAAATCGATAATTTATACGTACACGTATAAATGCCATGAAATAATTAATCAGTATATCAAAGTATTTATTTTAATTAGTACCGGCCAAACAGATATTTATCAATATTTCGAGGTAATTCGATGAAAGGAAATTGATTCATTTCATTTCATATTCCATTTTCTTTTAGTGTTTCGAAGTGATATCGTGAAAGAAAATAAACATGGATTTGATTTTCCTTATATAAGATAGAATAACGTGTTATATAAATCAGGATTTCTCAATTCGTATAATTTCAAGCTGACTGGGCAGCAGTCGGTCGAAGATTCGACGAAAGCAGGGTGTAAGAAAAAGAACGCGATGAAGTAAGTGAGGAACACGATGACCAGACAACTACATATGTACTTCGTCATGAGGCTAGCGCCGGCCTTGTCTACCCCAGTCGTCTAATAGTTCAAGCACGATGCTTTTATTAATCGGGGGAACTGTTCGATGTTAAAGATTGATAAGCGTCGGTTATTCGTAAATTTTCATTCCTAGAATATATTTTAATTTTTTATTTCGATTAATAAATCCTCATCTCCGTCTCGCACGATTATTTAACACATATATATATTTTTTTTTTGCTTTAAAGACTTTTCTGTCAAACACTTTTATCGTGAAATTATTTCGTTTATTATTTACTCTTTTATTTTTAATCATTTCGTCGTCATTAAGGTTTTTATTAATGAATTGAATATCGACGTATATATTTATTAGGAAGAAGTAACAAGAATCTTGTATCAAGTGGAAATTACTTAACGACATAGATCATTTAATAATACAAGTGGCTTGAAGGTTCGTTGACGTAATCGTATACGTAGTAGGTACAGACTGCGGAAGCCCTTCCCTATTCCGATCTACGTCACATCCTCATTCGCGAACTTAGCAATAACGAGGCATTGTTTACTGGACAATCAATGTTGTTGCCTTCTCTTGATTCAAGATAATCTCTATTAAGGACGTAGTTTTTATCAAGTCAAAAGAATTAGGAATCAGCTGATTGCTCCAAATAACTTCAAATTTCAGTTAATTATCATCATTATTTTTTCTTCTGTTTTTTTTTCTAATTTAGGTATTAAAAGAAAAAAATTAAGATCGTAGAATCAGAGTCAAGATCATAAAACGAAAACGTAGTTCGAACGTAAGATCTAGATATTTCTCGATTCGGCGATCATTTTTTTGAATTTCTTCAAAAATGAAATTTTGTTGGTTTCGCGTATGAAACGCTTACATGTAAGTTAATATCTTCAAATATCCGGTCGTTAACGCGTTCAATTTACACTTATGTTAGAGTAAGAGTTAAATCGCGCCACGCAGTTTCTATCGGACCCTATTGCTCCTCGGAGCCTTAAACGCATGATCGAGAATATCGAGCGCAAAGCAGATCAGGGTCGTGACCTCGATCGTCACGAACGACATCGCTAAACACCCACTTCAAATTCCGTGTTAAGAAAATTTATTTGATACCTACATCAAAAATACATATTTTCCATTTTAACTGTTCATATATATATATATATATATATATATATATATATATATATATATACACACACACACACACACACATATGCGATCCGAGTCCTCCTTTAATACACCTGACAGTATGTTTCACCTACGAACAAAAAACATAGCTGTAAATATAGCGATCATTCTCTTAGGCACACTTTTGACAAGACAAATGATAATATTTGTAAATAATGAAATAATATAACGTAGATCGTTCCAACGTTACGCGACGATATACGTATTCATATATTTATAGATTCGTAAATAAGATTTAATATAAAATTGTATTTGTCTAAAGAGTTAAAAATTTATACGATATAAAGTATATCGATATAAAGATATTTGCACAATATGAATGAATGAACAATGTTAATAATTACATTAATGATGTTTGAATCAATGAATTATATAATAGTAGATTCTATGACAAGGTAAATTGATAAGATATCTTCTTTTTTATCGAGTTAGAAATTAAATCGCATCGATGGACGAAAAGATTAAAAATGATCTGTCTTTCTTCATTATTTGTACAGATAATGAGGAATATAATATTGAAAGATATTATTTGGGCGTTGTCGAGTCACGTCCGTCGTTATCGAATTGGAATAAGAGAATCTTACCGGGAGTCGATTTCATAATAAAATCCAAATAATTGGTGATTCTCGTATTAACACCAGGTTTTTCATCGGCACAGGTTGAACCATAACTGATTATTCCAAGATCGAAAATGAGATTGCTTCTTGGATTTTGCCATAATATTGGGCCACCACTGTCGAACTATACGATCAAAACGTATAAGGATTATTTTATTTTATTTATTTAATGATCGAGGAAGATCGATCGATCAAATTCATACCTGACAAGCATCCTTTCCCTCATCATATGTACAAATCTGATTAGATGTGATATTAGGATACTTCTGATCACATTTCTTCTGTGTTATAACATGCAAATTAACTTTCATCAATACTTCAGACTTGGGACCACTAAAACTCGTTGTACCCCAACCTGCGAAAATTATTTTATAAAATTTGAGATAGATTAAATGAATATAGATGATATTATGTTGATACCGACCTAAGGCTGTAACAAGTTGATTGGTAAAATTTCGTTGCATGTAATAAAACGGAAGACACGCAGGACCGACTCTCATGGAATATTCAAACTTCGTTTGCGATTTAATAATCGCTATATCGTTATTTTTTGGCTGATATTTCGGATGTATGATTATTTCTTTGACGAGATGAACTTTAGTTACATTTGTTTCGCTACCTAAATATTAAATAAAAGTAAAAACATAATGATGAAATAGATTTCTTTTCAATAGAAATTATTTTCTTATTGAAATATTTTCATTGTTTTTGGACCTGTCGTTACGTTATGTTCTCCAACAATGATTCCTATATCATCAGGATCTTCTCTCCGAACGCAATGACCTGCCGTTAGTACATGTCGCGGAGATATTATAGTTGCACCACAAAATAGAATACGCGTGTGAAAATTTACAATGCCAGCCATCATAGGATATTCGTTTACTCCTGTTTCAATACCGCCTACGATTCTCGACTGTAAACGAACAATATATGCGATAAGAACGTTGATAGATCATTGAATGAACGAATCATTGATGAGATTATATCCTTCCTTTACCTACCGGATTCTTCCAACCGCATCTACAACTATCTTCGACCATTCTGAGATCACATCGAAATTTGCCTCCGTAAGTATTGTATCTCGAATGAAATAATATAGTCATTTCCGATGATATCGATTCCACTACGAAAGAATCCAATCCACAAAAAACGTACTCGATACCATCGCCGACTTTGACTTTTATATAATCCATTGAACAATTCACACTCTATCGACAACGAAATTTATTTATTAAATTTGTTTGATTTAGATATATTTTTTCTTTCTTTTTTTTTTAGGAAAGTTCAGTAGATCGTCGATTCTTTCCTGTTGAATTTTTTAGATAGTAAAGTTGGATCTTACCGGAGGAACGTCGAAAAACGAACAATTCAATTTAACTCGTGTATTACTCTTAGCTCTCCATCGACAATTATGTTGACCTAAGTAATAATCTGGATAATTAGGATTATATACATAATAATTACGCCCTGGTTCTAATTGTTGGAAGTAATCACAATCGGAATCGACAGCGTCCTCAGATTCCACGATACCAAGTAACATGCAAAGCAATGGAATAAAAGTGCCTGTAAGTAAAACGTTTATTTAAAAAAAAAATAAATAAATAAATAAATGGAAAAAGAATAAAATTAACGAAACAAACGAACGAAGAAGAGAAAGGCACATGAATAGGGAATAAAAATGATACGAAAATTTCGGTTTTGAAAATACCTAGCTTCATGGCGATGGTGGTCCGAAGAAAAAAAAAACAAAGTAATAGAACACCCCTGGTTCTATGAATGAAGAGACCGAAACGATATCTGTAACGTTCCTTCCTGTTCCGTTGTTTTTTATATTCTAACGAAAATAATCGTTACAGCGTTAAAAGCGATAATTTCGTGAACAGCACTATCGCGACTCCCTCCGTTATCACAATAATAACCCGTTCTAGTGAATAAACGTAGATTTACGGCGGTAAGGACAAATATTTTTTCACGCAGTTGTGCATATATTTACTAATTTCTTTTTTCACACCTACACGCATATCCACTAATCCATTTTCATCGCCGGTATAATATTTTTGAGACTAACACTAACACTAAGACGGACTTATTATCTTATTATCAATTTTTATTTGCATTAATAAGGTCACTGATCTACATTTACTTCAGGCACGTTTAATCTTTATTAATATTTTTTTTTTATTTGAAAGCAAAAAAAAAAGAGAAAAGAAAAAAGAAGATTAGCGCTATTACTATTATTTTTTATTTACTACTATTACAATTTGTAATTGCATTACTACTATTACTTTATATTTGCCATTTCTTTCTTCGTTCACAAAAAGATCCAAAGCATTAATAATTTTTATTAGCAATTTTATGACGGTCGAATTAATAATTACGTTTCAACGAACTTTTCATCGGTAGATAATAAAACGAGATATCCTTGAATAAATAATTCTTTTTTAAGACGACTAATATTAGTTCTTTTGTAAGTACGATATAAATTCAAGTATTTTGTAATCGTTTGTACCGAGTAGAAGACAATTTCAATCTAAAGAGTAGATTAACCATAAACTTAAAACGTTGATATTGACAAATGATAAGACTTCTTTCGTTTGTTTTTCTACTTTTTTATTTTTTCATTTTTTTTAAATATTTAACGTAGAAATGGAGGACGACGCGTCGAAGGACTTGTAAGTACTCTTTATCATCAAGACAATGTAATTATCTCTTTAACGAAACTTGGAAATTAGGACTAAACCATTTAATTCTAAAAAAAGACATTCCATTAATTATTAATGCAACAAGCATTTATTATTAGCAATAAACAGAAAAAATTTGTAAACAAGAAGTGCGACGTGTGGTTTAATCGATGTACGAATAGTTGATCTTCATTTTTCCATTCTATTTTTTCCTTCTTTCTTTCCTTAAATTTTTTTTTTTTTTTTTTTTTTGTTCAAAGATAATACTAATGATGCAAAAGTAGCAAGTTAAATATTTCCTGAATCGATTATGGTTGTTGTTTTTCAAAGTGAAGACGTATCTCGAGGGTCAAACTATTGCGTGCAAATTTGTCCCTTGTCAAGAAGGAATACTTACGAAACCTACGTGTTCGTAACGCAAAACGTAAATCCTAACTTAATGACGTGATTTAAGCCAATAACTGGGTTTGCAATAAATCCAACGTTATTTTGAAGTTACTTTTATTTAAAAGAAGTCGTAACGAATGCTGACTTACTACTTTCGTAAATATAAAGTAAGGAAAAACTTTTTTTTCTCGTGAAGAAGTTAAAAAAGCAAATGTTCTTTCGTTATTTCACATTTCAAGTTTTCTTACATCGTAATATATTTATATATGTATTCATATTCTTGTAAAAACAAATTCTTTTCCTACTAAATAGTTGAAAGAAGAGATAATTTGTTATTCACAACGTACGTATACTATATTATCAAGTTGAAAATTATTAAAGATACACAAAAAATTTTAATTTTTTTTACTTGTGTTTTTCGCAATAACGCTAATAACACTGATAACATTGGTTATCATTTTATAATTTACCGGCAAATAGATCGTTAAATAAACAGCTTTAAAAGTTCATTTTATTTTTTTAAGTGTATTTTTTGTATAACGTATCAAGACATTTAATTTGTTTTTCGTAGAATTGTTTGGTTTTGCGCTCTTGTCGAATTTCCCGCTGTATTGTTCTGACATGTACTACGTAAGTCAGTACATTCATAGAAAAATAGTTTTTATTTATATTTATTGTATATTTAGATATTTCAAAGATCTGATAAGTTGATAATATTCGTAGAAATTTAATTTATACGTTGATAAAAAATTTCAATCGTTTTAAATTGCTGAGCACTTAGCAAAATAAACGTGTTCGTCTTCCTAACAATTTCTCAAGTGGCTCCCTCTAAGATAAAAGTATCCTTCTTCTTAAGCGTTGAATTGTGTTGATCATAATACTGGATTTGTCAACGTTGCCATGGTAGTTGCTTGCAATAATAAACCTAATATCCGGATTCGTCTTCAAACAGAAATAATGCAAGGTGTGAACAAAGTATTTTGGATAGCTTGGAATATAACATGAACGACTTACTTCTGCGACTTACTTCTGGAAATCATCAGCATTACTTTCCATTTTTATCCTATAAAACGTATCGATAATGTCTTATTTTTGTGGGACTCTATCCGATGATAAAGAGGATACTATGGAGAAGCATGGTGTGGTTAAGGTAATGCGTTTAGTCCAAAACAGAGGTAACAATATAAATAGCATCTAGTCTAAGCGTTATAATATGTTCTAATCGATAGAAAAAAATATTGTAATAGTTTATAGAAACAATGCTAATTTATCTATTATTATAGCATAGTAAACAGAAGGGAAGAACTACCGATGAGATCGAACCGGTTCATGGATTAACCTATTGTCGTAGGAAAGCTACTAAAACGCGTCATTCTAATAAAGGGAAAGTTAAGTTGGACGATTTATCGTTCAACGATAAGAGCGATGATAAAATAAGTTCTCCGAAAAGTAAGAGCAGGCGTCATCTTCGTAAAGAGATTGAAAGACTGATGGAAGAGAATCATATGTTACTGATAAAATTAGAAGATTTCAATGCAACGTCAGGTAGCTTCAAAATGATTCATAAACTTTAACTTCCGTAATCTATATAAGGTAAGATAATTTTGATGTTTCAGACAATAGAGAGGAACAGAAGGATAAAGATAAATTAATATTTAAAATACGCGATAAGTATCACAAATTAGCACAGGAATATGAACGTGTTCAACAGCAATGCGAAGAATCCAATGTTCTTTTGAAGCAAAAAGAAACGGAATATAGACAATTGCACGTTCATCATGAAGAATCCACTCAGGTTTTCCAACAATTAGAAAAAACAAAAGATAGTTTATTAAATCTTAATCAGAAATTAAAATCTGAAAATGTTCAATTAAAGGAAGACATCGTGCTTCTGAAAAAAGTAATTTATCAATTAAATACAGAATTAGAAAGGTATCAGGACAAACTCAGGTTATGTGGACAAGTTATACCTTTGCAATATAGTACTAGCACAATGAACGACGTAGAAATATCTAGAGAAAATAAAAAAATGTTAGAATCTTGGGGCAATGTAGATCTACACGCTTTGGCTCCACTTTTAAATGCTTATCAAGAGAATATAACAGAAAAAAAAGAACTGATAAGCAAGTACGAACAAGAACTCAATGATTTTACCGGCAGATGTAAGGAAATTATTTCAGAAAACGAATTTTTACAAAAGGAACTGGAAAATTCTAAATCGAAGGTATTATAAAAATAAAAGTATTTATTCATTACTATTTATTTCAATGTAAACTCTATAGTGTAATAGGTACATAGAAGAGATAAAGCAAATTTCAAACGACGCAGCTTTGATCAAGGAACAAAATGATACAGTGACGCAGCAAGCTGTACATCACAAACAGAAACTTCAAGAATTACAATCTTTGTACGAAAGGAAGATAGAATCTTTGACTCAAGAAAATAAAAGTCTGCATAAAGAAGTCGTAACTTATAAAACGGAATTAAGTAATCTTCAAGGAAAATATAAAATAGTAAATGAAGGTTATGAAATGTTGAAAAGTAATAGCGATAAAACAATGCCGGTACATGTACATGTTGCAGCAGTAGATGAATGTAAAAGATTGTTCGAAGAATTGAAATTGCAGTACGAATCGGAGAAAAAAAAACTAACTACTCGTATCAAACAATTGGAGGAATCTCTACCGGACAATGAGAAACAACTCGTAACAGTAACAGCGGAGCGAAATCATTTAAAAAATCTAACGAAAACGTTAGAACGCGATCTAAAGTAATCGGAACGAATTAAATGGCGTATAGCATAAGTAAATCTTGTTGGGATTACTTTATTTAAAGACTACTTCTTCTCCTTTTTTTTTTCAGACGTACTCAGCATAAATTAACGAACGTACAAAATATAGTATACTCCATACAAATTTCACGCGACTCGTTCAAAAGACAATTGAATAAAACCACTGCGTATTGCGAAAAGTTAGTATCAGAATACGAAAAAGTTATATCCGAGAAAGAAAAACTAACGAATTTGTTACATGAAAGAGAGAAAGAAAACGCGGATATTCAATACATAGGCGATAGTATCGCTCATAGAGTGGGTAACTTAAAAAGTCAATTGAACGTAAGTGCAAATTGTAATTTCAGTATCGTTATTGCAATAATTATAAAAACTACGCTATATCACAGGCTGTACAGAAGGACGCGAAGGATCAATTGGCAATGGTGGAAAGGCATATAAGAATACACGAAGTTGGAACTCATCAATTGAAATCTGAATATCGTCAAGAGGTACAACGGTTGAAACGTTTGCTTAAGCAAAAGGATGACGTTATAACTCAACTACGAAAAGAAAAAGAGAAACGAGCGTCTCAAGAAAATATTGAACTGGTTTGACAATATCGAGACCATTGGCAAAATGATTTAATTACCAGTTTAATAGTTGGAAGGCTTAAGCATAATTTTATTATCAAATTATATTGGTAATTTATACAATTTGATATTTCACCTTTGAATCGTAAAATTACGATTCCATTTTTGCAATCTGCAATAGACGAACGTAACTAGTTATTTACGATCTTGCAATGAACGTAATTACAGTGATTGCCTACGAAGTATAGGCTTGTATCGAATTAGTAATATCGTTCATTGAATAAAATTAAATTCTCATGCGTTCAATTCTTTTCCTCTTTTTTTTTTTTACTTTTCTATTTTTCTTCTCTCTTACATTAATCTCGATCGAGAGATAGCAATTGTTGGCAATCAATTTTAATCTTCCTCGTTAATAGAATATCACGTCCGGAATTCGTGCGACACAGTGAGACAGTGCCCACAGGGTCCAACACACGTAGGAAACGTCAGATTTTTACCGACGACATCACCTTTATTTAGTGGTGACATCAACCAACGCAAGTGGTCTCGAAGGTTACCAATTGCCACAGAGGGAGCAATGCTTGTTATTATAATTCTTTCTATGCAAGAAGAAACCGATAGCATTCATTATAGAAATGATCTCACGTGCATCTCATTTTTATGCAAGACTCGTACATTCATTTGCAAACGATCTGTCTCACCTTAGAGTTATATCTCAGAGAAGATAGTATTACGACTTGATAATTATCTTGGACTATTGACCTCGTTCCAAACTAGGAAAGAAGATTTATGCGAACTCGTGAAGTCTGGTTCACGTCAAAAAAAGAAAGAAAGAAAAAAAAATATCTTAGCCTTTAATCCGTAATATTTTCTTGTCAAGAGAAAAACATCTTTATTTATTGTTTCAAATTTACAAGTTTCGGTCATTTCATATTTTTAGGAGGTACGTCAACGAGTGAGAATATTAATTAGTTAACTGGAAATTTATCGTTAAAGGACAAAAAATGGCATATGTAATTTTATTGATCTTGATTTATCTTTTATAGGATTATTTCAGGCAATGATAACACTAGATCGTGGAAACTACGTTTCAATAGGGTATTGTAGAGAGATAAAATTATAAAAGAAGGTGAGGGGCAGAGAGCGAAGACAAACGGCCGTCCTAAATTCTAATATTACAAACAACCATGTTTCCTTCGTGGCGTCGACTCTTAAGCATATACGAAAGGTGCATTTACCTTAATGAAAACTACGTGCGGCTGTGTACACACCGCTCGATTATACTTTCCTCTTATTATACAGCTCGTATTAAAAAGAGCTCTCTTCGTTTACGTAAAACCATACTTTCTCGTATCTGTTTTTCTTTCTTTTTTTTTTTTCTTATTTCTCTCATAAGATAATATGTAAACGGAGAATCACACAGTTAAAAGAAACCCGTCGAAAAACGAGTCAGAAGAGTAGAATGATTTCGAAATGACTTTGACAAGCAGTCTAGGATAATACACTCGTGTTACTTGCCTTACCACGTTACATCGTTAAATTCCATCCATAAATAACACGAGTTTTAAACCGGTCGTCGAAGGACCAGTATGTGAAACGATTGACAATCTTAAGGAGTCATACGTGGGAAAAGTAGAAAAGAAAAAAAGCAGCTCGCTATCGACCCTTTTTCTTATCTTCCTCCTCTTTCACTTGTCACGATCCTGTTTTATTTTATTTCATTGAAATAACAAAAGTAGTAAATCATGGAATCCCATCTACTATTACATTATTTTTCAATGAATGTTTATTAAAGAAAAATACAAGTCTCGTGAGATACTCGTGTATATACAACGGGATATCGCTTCTTATCGTAAAGAAAATAAATATGCGTGAGAGACGACCGTCGAGACAGGTCAAACTCAATATCGACCAGGTTAAAATCACTTACATAATTCATTACAACAAGTTACAAAGATCATTCATAATTTTCCCTCGGCGAGATGGGACGAGGAAGTATCGCAGAATTCGTCCATGTAACGAAAGAAAGAAAGAAAGAGAAGGAACATACGTAACATATATATATATATATATATATATATATATGTAAAACACGGTCCAGAGAAGGACAAAAGTATGGTAGAGTAAGTGGGGTAGGGAGAGGGAGAGAGAGGAAGAGATAAGGAGTGGGGATGGCGCGCTCGTCGGTCGGGTTGACAGGTTCGGGCGTATTCGGTCAGTCTCGTGCGTTTCCGCGTGAAGGCAAAATGTCGTCTGCTAGGCGCGTCGTCTGGCACCGGGTCGCATTCGTGACGCAAAGATCGCCGTGATAAGTGATAAGAGAAGTAGAGTTCGGTGTGTATGAGTGCCGCGTGGTTAGTTTTCGACGGTTAAGCGTCGTTGTATCGTGTGTTTTTATCGATTTAAGATATTGTGATTAATAGAAGATATATATATATATATGTGTGTGTGTATATGTATCGAAAAGAAAAACATAGGAAATATATATCGGTGAGTTTTCAGCGAGGGACAACAACACAACTTGGACGAGGAGAAGTAGGAGTATAGGAGTAGGAGAAGGAGGAATTTGTGAATGATAATGCAAACGTGACATCGTCGATATCGTTTCGGTTATATTTCCTTTTTTTCCCCTAAAAACAACACAACGTCGAAAACTAAGAGGAGCTGGAGGAGAAGAAAGAAGAGGAGGAAGTGGAAGAATAAAAGAGGAAAGTAACGAAATATATAACGACAACGACAAGAACTACGGTGTTCCGAACGACTCCATGCCCTTCTACGAAGATAAGACATCCTCGTCATCGTCGTCATCGTTGTTGTTGTCGTCGTTGTCGTCGTTGTCGTCGTCGTCGTCGTCGTCGTCGTTTCGCGGCACGAGGCACCGCCGACTACGAGATGCGCGACGAATAACGGCGCATCTTCGACCACTTTACAGGAGTTCGAACGTAAGTTTAGAATCGTTATATATACATAAATATACGTATACATGTACATTTATATCTGTGCATGGATATGTACGTAGCTAGAATTGCGTAGATAACAATTACTAAATTGAAATCCCTTTTGTGGTGGGGAGGAGCGACACCTGTCTCCGTCTCTGTTCGATCGAACATGCCGGCCGATCGTATCTTGTTTCTTCCTATATCTATCTCTTTCTCTCTCTCTCTCTCTCTCTCTCTCTCTCTTTTCCTAGCCTCAATACCCAGCTTTAGTTCTCTCTTTCTTTCTTTTTCTCTCTCTTCCTTTCTTTCCCACGATATAACATAACGAATCTTTTTCCTACTACATATACTCTCCTCGTCGAAGAGAGGAAACTCGCGATTTTTAGTTGAAACGAGAGTTGAGGAGGCGCTGCTGTCGCAAAGAACGCGACCATGTTTTGCATCGTACGGACGACGACGACGACATCGACGACGAGGAGCAAACGCTCCTTCGTCCTTCCTCCTCGCCTACTCACGCACGCTTCCCGGCCGTTGCCTCCTTCGAGGGTGAGAAGCATCGTTCCCTCTCTCCTTCAAAGAAGATTCACTCGACCAAAGATTCCCGCTCGAAACGTTTGCTACGTTTCTCTCGGATATAATTTCCAAATAATTCCTTCGAATCTTTTTTCCCGAAAATTCTCGAAAATCCGTTATGAGGATAGCCGAAATTCGATGCCAGCGCCATTTTCTCGTACGTATAGATATCTCTCTCTTTCTATGTATATATATATATTTGTGTATACATATTCCTTTCTTTTTCTTTTTCTATATTATTTTTAACAAATTCATGGACATTTTTTTCATACGTATATTTATTACTCGTAAGTTAGGTTTATTGCTTGAATATCAAATAAGATATTTTCTACGTTTTAACCTGAATTTGGAATATGGACCGTGTATGTACATACCTAGCGTGTAGGACGTACTCGACCCTCTTTTTTAACGGTCCCGGCGAGTGCACTCGTATGGGAACAATGTATGTCGCGCGCGCGCTTTTTAAAAAAACTTTTTCGTCTATGATAAGGCACGTGCCATATTAATTTATAATATCAATACGTTTTATAGCTGTTACGAAACCTACATACATACATATATATATATATATATATATATATATATATATATATATGATTGTAGGGTTAGAATTAATTAGAACGTAATTACTTGATAATTTGCTCATCCTTCTTCGTTGTTGTGCAATTTGATATTACAATCGAAATTAATCCTATATATACTTTTAATAATGATAGGTATAAAGAATTTATTTTTAGAATATTTCTTTATTAATTAATATTAAGTAATTACCTACAAGTAATTAATATAATTGTCTTTTAAGTGTCGACATAATTTTATAAATAAGGATTTAGTCGCATTTTGCAATGATATTGCAAACACAAGCATCTGATGAAATCATATATCTCTCGTAAAGAGGTTTACGACTATGGGTCAGTCTGCCAGAAAGCATCGACTTGGCCCTGTTCTACTTGTACGCTTCTGTCCTCTTAATCTCCAGCTCTTATATAACGCCTGAGGATTCTAGAAATGAAACCTCCCTCTATCTCGTACTTTTTTTAATTCTTAACTTCGCGTAAATTTTATATTTATTTTTTATTTAGAATTTTTTATCTATCACTCTCTCTCTCTCTCATTCCAACCACTTCGATATATTTTTTTTTTTAATCGAATATATATTTCTTTAGATAAGAAAAAAAAACGAAATTTTATCAACAAATTAGAATTAATTTTCTTTTGCCAAGAAACGAAAAACTAGTTTTAGTTTTAAAACGATTCGACCCTAGCAACTACTACTTAGCGAGCAGTTATTAATAAGCGAACCATTTAAGATATTTAACTCGGCTGATAGTTGACACACTACACTATCTTTTCGTATAACTTTCTATTAACTATTTCAAAAATCTTCGGTATCGTTATATTATCGTGATAGTAAAAATTATTAACTAAGCAAAAAATAACAAATAGATGGACGATTATTCGTTCTTAATCGTTATAACTTTTTTTTTAAAGATAAAAATAAGAGACAACAATTCGTACATTTTATATTATATAGAGAAATATTCGAATGTAATTATATGTTATCAATTGTACATCGTTAATGCGTTAGAACGAATATTCAGGAAATACTGAATCTTATTGCCAAAAAATATTGATTGGTATAGTTATTATAGTTTAAAACGCGAACATGCCTTGACCTTTTCGAATTTACGAAGTAAAGTAAGAAGAGCAATAAAGCTTTTGGTATGTAGGAAATCGATGAAGACTACTATCATCGTTAGAGGAAGAGAAAGAGAGAGAGAGAAAGAGAAGTACTAACGATTTCATACATAGCAAAATAGGAAAAGTTTCGAAAGACGAAAGTTTCGTGACCGTGACGGTCGACATTTCGTGCACGACTCATGTACACGCGAATACATTGGAAACATTGCTGATTATTACCCCACGAACTTGTTTAAATGGATAATGTTTTATCCAGACGCGTTGCTCGTTATTGCGATATCGATTGTGGAACTTTAATTGACCGTTAACGCGTCAGAAAAAACAAGATTTTACATGGGTGACTCACACAACTCCTTTCAATTTTTTTTTTATCACTTTTACTTTTATTTTCTATTTTTTTTTCTTTGATACTGTTTTGACGAATAACAAGAAAGATAAGCGGCGAGAAAGAGACGGAGAGAGGGTAGATTCACTGCGTCTGATTATCCAGAAAAATACTATAAATATTTGCGAGTTTGAAGGTGTTGAAGTTTATGAAAGAAACCATGGAGTGTTTTATGAATGAAAGTAGTCAGTGGTTCTTAAAAGTAAATTTCTCGGATTCAACAAATTATCGTTATTTCGTATTGAATATTTATTTCGATATCTTTGTAGAAAAGAGAGAAAAGAAAAATTGTATCGTAGACGAATACACGTATAAATGAATTTATATCTTTTAGAGGGATATTTATTGAAGATAAAAATAAGGTTGTTTTTTCTTTTTTTGTTTTCTTTTTCTTTTTCTTCGATTCATTATTGGTACAGCTAAGGGATACAATATTTCTCTATATACAAAGTTATGTGTATTATTATTTCGTAGAAACGAGAAGTGTTAAAAGAACCACTGAGTGAGTATAATGGATACTTTGGCGTTGAACAGACGAAGTTCAAACAAACGAGAAAAGGGCGCCGGAAGTCGTTGGACTCTTGGTGTGGATTGGGGTGAGAAAGCTTCCATGGTCTTTGTTCTATAAAAAGACACGAGAGTGAGAGAGGAAAGCATTATTTCTTACCTTTCCCATTGGCTATTACGTTCGCTTGTTATTCTGACCGAAACGAGCAGCCTAAATTCGAAGAAATTTCCGGCTACGCGAGAGAGGTCACAAATAAGAAACACGCGAAGGAGAAGGATAAAATTTCTTAACAAGTCAAATAAGTTAAACGCAGTTTTTCTTTGTGCAGAAAGCAATAACAAAATGAGGGAGAAAGAGAGAAAGAAAGAGAGAGAAAGAAAAATTGTTTTGGTGAAGCCGGAGGCATTGTTTATTTTGTTTCGAACGAAGAAGTGAAAAAAGATAGAACAATGGAAGCAGAATTATATTTATAAATAATTTAACTTTATATGTGTATATATATCTGTGTATTTGTAATACTTACCATAGGATAATTAGGTGAGGATAATTTATTTAATATTAGATAGATATGAATATAATATATATCTATAAAAGTATAGTATTATACCATATGCACAAGTATTTAACATACAGTAGAATTAATAGTGTTTGAAACTTGCATAGAAAAAAGAAAATTTAGTACAGTGGGTTACTTACAATGTAAGATAATTATATAAGTTTTGTGTAGGAAAAAAGAAAAGAATGGGTTCTTTCAGTATCACAACACTTTGAAATTAATTTTTTTAATAGAATTTATTAATCATAAATAAGACATCACGTTGTTAGGTATAACAATACGTAACATACAAAATTAAGTTTATTATATATATATATTTTTTTTTTTGCGATCGTAAAGAATTGAATGCCTTTCTCGTCATAAGAATTAGGAAACGTTCGTAAATTCTTTGCATAGTCAGACCGTTATTCGGTTAGTGTGCGTTAATTGTTATTCAGCACATTCAGTACATACGAAATGCATCGCATCGTGTCCATAAAAATGCAGCTACGTCATATAAGACGTTCGATACTTACTTGTACATATGTATATGTATATATATGTGTGTATACATATATATTCTATATAGTGGAAATGTATAAGTGAAGCCAAGATCGTTGTATATCACATCACGATCGTAAATATACATATACATGTACATATGTACGAAATAGTCACGTGCTACTCATCTCTAGAGAATATAGATCACATAGTACATACGTATATACAAACATTTAATGTGTCTGTGTGTGTGTATATATATATATATATATGCACACACATATACATACACTCATACATTTCGTTGTAAGATCGTAAATTCTCTTTTAATACTGCATTGCGTTTGTTTCTTTACTTATAGGAAGTTCTTTAAAGAGGAAATAGAAAATAAAGAAAGCTAAGTAAAATAAAAAAAATAAAGGGATAAAGAAAAATAGAATCGAAGCTAGCTCATTGAAGTTTATCGGTGCGGAACGTAATATATAATAGAACGGATGTCCGTCTTACGTGTATAAGGGAATCTTGAAAAAAAAAGGGAAAAGAAAAAGGTGATTCGATTCCTTTCGGAAAACTTCCTTTCGAGTTAAATTGAACTCGTAACGTGAGTCATGAAAGTGAAAGTCAAGGAACTTATGTCTTATGTACTTGTACGAATCGAAATCGAACGAGATATCGTCTTCTTATAATTCTTTTTATTTTATTTCATTTCATTTTATTTTTTTTTTTATTTTGGAAGAAGCTTAATCATTTCAATATTAGTCATTTTTAATGATTCATAATTTTTTGGAATATTATATATATATATATATATATATACATATATAAATTCAATAATATTTTTATACGAAATGATATATTTATCTAAATATTTTGATCGATCTCGTTCTAATCTGAAAAAAAAAAGAAAAGATGAGTCAGTCGCTTGCTAATGTTTACAGATTTGAAATTAATAGATATTGATAATATTTACATAGAGACACAAGAAAGTTGTATACAATTTTGTTTTCATGTTAGTTCTCTTAGTCTCAAAGAGGAGAAACTAAAATCGTAGGTTAATTAATGTCGAATATTATCGACATTGAAAGTCAAAATCATTTTCACTTCGTCGTACGATCTCGATGACATAATTTCTCGTACTTGAATACATAATATACATACTACATACACACACACACACTATATATATATATATACATATAGATGTATCAAAGTTGAACATATAAATGTCGATGTAACGTTGTAATTGATATCGTACAAAGTGTCGCGGTTAATAACCGGTAGAAACGTTTATATCATTGACTGACGACTGTCGGCATGTTTAAAATGACCGAATGAAGATTTTCATATTTCGAGTTGAAGTGAATGACTTCCGTTCACAATCTCGACCATTTACCTCAACGTTATACATATATATATATTCTCTCTTCACTCTATTACTTCTAATAACGAACAGAAAAGTTACGTATTTTTCTTTCTTTTTTCTTTTTTTATGATGTGAATCAGACGACTCCGAAAACACTGATTCAATTTTAACGAACGTGGGTAGAAAATAATTGTCGGTTCCTTTGTACAATTTTTATTATTTTGAAGACAATGAAATTTAAAGGATTGATCTTTTATAGATATTTTATTATATATATTATATATATATGTGTGTGTAATGTTGACAGAGATTTTTGTGATTTTACTATTTTTAATAGTATTTGTTATTACAGCGTTCGATTAAACGCAGAGAGATGAAATGCAGAGCTCGGTCAAATTTGTGCGTTGGCGTTTGTGCATCGTTGGCTTGTTTGGAAATTCAGTGGGAGGATAGATCATTTTGTTAACCTTTTTGTAATGCCACGTTACATTGAACTCACACAGTACGTTGTATTCTTATTTGCATATTTATGTTATAGAATTAATTTATAATTTATATTCGAAAAATTTATTTTTAGGAAAGTAAAAGTTTTACGTTGTATATTATAGTGTTTAATCTTAAAAAATAACGATAATTAATTTATAAAAGGTTAATGAAATTTTCTATTTTCTATTCGTGTTATGTAATAACTAAATTCTCGTAGGTTTATATATGCATATATATATATATATATAGATGAATAATAGGAATAGTACGATTAGTCAGTGGGAATGATTCAAACAGTTCCAATAGAAAATGTGTCATCTAAGTAAAAGTCTTAGAAATCGTCGATTTGTTATGTCACAAATGAATTAGAAAATAGATCATAGATTATATATAATAAAATAATTATAATGATGATCATAGTAATTGTGTGTTGATAAATCGGAATAGGTCATCGTGGTGCACTCGTGTAAACTTAAAAAAAAAATCTTTAATTAATTTCATTTAATTAGTATTAATTACTTTACTGCGAGAGAATCGATCGTTGAGAGAGATAGAGAGAAAGATAAAGTCGATCCTTTTCTATTTTTCCACTCGATAGATCCTTGTTATCGTTCTGAATACATAAAATACAAGAATCACGGATCTTAAGAATGTAATTCGAAACGAGCCTAATGCATCGAACGGATCTAGAGCGATGCAATGTGCGTGTATGTCGGTTATCGGGAATAGGCGAGAAAGTTGCAACCAAGCGGGCGTTGACGTATGTTAGGAAAGAAAATAACTAGATTTATCGTTCTTCTTTTTTATATAAAATCTTTCAAACTCAATTTTAAGATCATCTGTAAAAATCATATCGTTTAAATTCTCACTTTAAGTTCATAATCGATTTTCTGATAATAGTCAAACATGTAGATGAAATCACGGTTAAAATTCATCTTTAAATTTAATCTTTCTTAATACCTTGAAATGCATTCGATTCTTTACAACCAATTACGACGATAATAAAAATAATAAGAAAAATCAATAATTCGTTGAAAAAGTCCAACGTTAAACAACGAGCATATTCAATTAATTGACATAACAAAGAATATTCGCTATTGACATTGTATCTTTATAACGATAGGAAAAGCTAATAGAGAAGAAAAGTCGACGATGACGATGGCACTTTTAACAAGCTTTCAACTCTCAATAATACCGAAGAAACACAAAGTTAAGTAAATCGTAAATGGCGACAAATTCCAATTTCCTGTCTCGTCGCTTCGATTTTCTGTCATTGACAAACTTTCCCCACAAAGATTACGTTCTTTCAATCGTTTTCTCATACTTGTATCGTACGATATCAATTATTTCTATTTCTTCTTTTTTATATTATTCGTCGAGTAAAAAAAAAAAACAAATATTATAAGAACGAATTTTCTTTTTTTCTTTACAAAAAAAAAAAATACATCGAAACGAATAATTCTTAGACTAAATAAAAAAAAAAAAAAAAAAAAATTGAGAGAATTCGTGCATCGATCGTTGTATCGTGATCGTTTATTGCATTAGCACTTGTCACAAATTCTTGGTCGACAAAAATAAGAGAAAAGAAGAAAAGAAAAAATAATCTAAAAACTTAGACGGCTTCGCGCGTCGGTGAAACACCGGTGTAAAATATTTGAGCGAAGAATAGGCGAAGAAAAAGATCATAGTAAATAGAGGGGAAGAGTCAGGATGTCACGATCCCTCTCCCCTTTAGAGTAGCTAGCTAAGCTTGGCATCAAAGTTACCATAGCACCGCACTATACCGCACCGCACCATATCACGCCAGTGTTCGTGCGGCGTCTATGCGGCTCGCACAGCTGGCTTCGACCTAACCTAGCCTAACACTTTAGTATCGAAGGAAAGAAAATGGTGGAGGTGGTGGTGGAGGAGGTTCTCTAGCTTGGCATTGCCACTACTGCCGTCATTATCGTCCTGCTCCCTTCTCTCTATCATTCTATCTCTTTCTGGCTCTCTCTCTCTCTCTCTCTGTCTCTTTTTCTGTCTCTCCCCCTCTCTGTGTTGTACTCTCTTTCTCTCTTTTCCATCCTCCACCCTCTTCTTCCGAGCGTAGAACTCGTAGGAGGGGAGGAAGAGGAGGAGGAGGAGGAGGAGGAGGTAGATGTCGTGGCCGTGGCAGTGCACGTTTCCTCGCACGAAGAGACGCGCCGACGACATGGCATAGAGCTTATCGTTCGTATAACTTATAGAAATTATAGTAATTCGTTTTAATCAGTATGTTTCATTGATATCCATTTTTTATTCGTACGAATTCATTACAAAAGGGATTTCTTTTATTTTGTTTTCTTCGATTTTTTTTTTTAATAGTTTTTGTATCTCCTGATTGAAACTTTGAATATACACGTGACGAATCGTGCGATAGCTTATATATATATATATATATATATATATATATATATATATATATTCGTGTTTTCGTGTGCGTGCGTGCGTTCGTGTTTGTGCGTGAATTAGAATTATCGATTATTCGAATTCTATGTGTACTATGAGAATAAGCATATCTTTCACGAAGGAAGAATTATTGTATAGTGTATGTTATGTAAAAGATATTTTGTGTGACATATTTTAGAAAAATGGAGTTCGAGCTGGATGGCAGTTTGAAGGAATGGGCCAAGGATAAACCATTAAGCATCCTTCAACTGGATCCTGCTGATAGGGCTGTTTTGAGGATTGCCGGTGAGTTATATTATTTCATTCTCTTTCTTTCTCTTTTTTTTTTTTTTTTTAATTTCCTTTTTAATTTTTAATATCCAGCGAATATTTTCATCGTAATGTTATTAGAGAAAAGAAGGATAATATCTTTATACATGTTGTGTTTATATACCTGAACATGGTGAATGCGTTTCTATGTAATTGGAGTTATACTTAGAAATGTAATCAACTGACGAACTGGTTTGTGACATAATAATAGTGACTACCGGTTGACTTTCGATGTTTTAACTATTGCGTGCTTTTATGAAAGCGTGAGATATCATTCGAAGAGTGATTGGTGTTAGTTTTATTTCCATGAGTTTTTCTTTTTTTTTTAATTATATTAAAGAGAGTTTTTTGATCTTTAGAAATCGTCTTTGAACATATATATATATAATGTAGAAATTAATCGTTGGGTATAATAAAACGTAAACGTTTCAAAATGACGTCGTTTATCAAACTATACGTTCGCAGTGTCAAAAAAAAATATATATATATATAAATCTAATAATTCCAACGTTAACAGAGATCAAATTCTATCTATCAGATTTACTTTTCTCGATTGGAAATCATAGTTCGATCATTAGAATCATATCGATCTGTCAACTTGACAGACGCGATAAAAATAAGATGTTATTTTTAAACTTAACAGATGACGTTTATCGGATTATCCTTGTACATATGTATTACGAAATCGATTTATCTGTCATTTTGACAGATGTGATAAAAATAGTTCGGTAGTCGTAACGTTACGAAAACAAAAGAGACGACAAATTCAGATCGTAAACGATATCTGTAAAAAATAAGTAAATAAACAAACAAATAAAAAATACAAAAGTACAAAAAAATAAATAAATAAAAAAAAGAATCGATAGCTCGAGACATCTACTTTATTGGTACGTTATTTTGGAGCTTCTTCGAACTCGAAAATAACTCGATTCGTAGGAACCGGTTCGATTTCCTGTTCGCGTAGGGCGTCCGCGATCGTATTTCGTTATATGTTTTTCGTCTGCACGCGAATGACGTCACCTTGAAGGGAACCTTCACAGGACTTAACTGCGTCACAACGACTCGTTGGAATATAAATCATGTTGTATGGAAGTAAAAAGGGAGACAGAGACAGAGAAGTCCACTGGGACGAAGGGCGAGGAACTCTCGTTTAGTTGACTTCAAACCAGCTGACCATAAATTCGTTGCTGCGACTCTCTTCCTCAATTTTTCTTTTGTTTTATATATTTTTTTTTCTTTTTTCTTTTTTTTGTTCTTTATTCCCCTAATTTTTAATTTTATCTTTCTTCTTTCACTTGAGAAACGTTTCGATTTTCTTTTTATTTTTTTTCTTTTTTTTTTCCTTAAGAAGAGAATGTGATCGATAAAACGTAAGTACCTACACGGTACGGTACACGTTGACTGACTCAACAATGAGAAGAGACAACAAAGAATTTCTTTGGCAGATAAAGTAATATATCTACATTGAAAATATCACGAATCAGAGTTCAAAGCTTAGTATTACGTAGGCTACTTTAATTTTCTTGTAAGATTTAACGATTAGATCGAGAATTGGATTAAGCGATAATACCAAGACAATGATCCATCGTGATCGATAACGTTATATATCGATAGTATATAACATTTTAATGTACTTACTTGAAGAACGTAAGTTAGATTGTACGATTATACAAAAGTATATCTAGTTTTTAATAACATAGAAATTTTTATAGTACTTTTTCTTTTTTATTTTATTTTATTTTTAATTCAATGGATGATCGATAACATTTTTATGTTCACTTTAATATATTTACTCGAACTATTTTAGATCGAACGATTACACGAATGTATTTAATTTTTAATAACATAGAAAAACGATAAAAATTTCAGTTGCTGCAGATCTGTGATATTAATTCTAACACGTTGCATCCGATATCTGACTTAAGCATTCGTTGCTAATCTTTTTTGTGATGATGATCCACGTGCTTTTTGCTTTTGATTATGCTGATCTCATACCTTTTAGTTCTCGCGTATGTTACGCAAGCACAGATGATGCTGTCACTCGGTTCATTCAGTTATCGACCGTTGTCCTAGTCTCTTGATAATTCTTAATTGTACTCGTAACATTTTTCTTTTTTTTTTGTTTCATATTTTTTCTCTCTTTGTATTTTTCGTTCAGAAAAATCGATAACGAAAAATTGTTCAGAGAGTCATTATATAAAAAGTTTATATATATATATACGTATTTAACTACTCGAGAAATGGTACGAGATATAACTAATTAAACAAACATTAATTAATCATTTTAAACGTGTCAAAATATCGTCACTGTCGTTATTAATTTTAATATCATAATTCGATCTTTCACGATAATTAATCAAGAGCTTACAAATTTGTTCTAACTCTAATCGCGTAATTATTATAGTTCGTTTCGCTAATCCTAATAAAGTATTCTCGCGAATTAATTAACAATCGGGATAAGGGTCAACCTGAGAGCGTTCTCGGATATCGAGAAACGTTAGTTCGTGATGGAATCTTGTTCGTCCTTCGTTGGGGGTTGCTGAAGAAGAACGGAAACTGGAAACCAATGGTCGAATATCGAATTGCCGTTCTTGCAAGAGGATGTTTTCTTTTTATTACTTTTTTTTTTCCTTGTACAATTTTTCTTTTCTTTTATTTATTTATTTTTTTTTTATTTCATTTTTCTTTCATCTCTTTTTTTTTATTTCTTTTTTCTCGTCTTTTTCTTTTTTTTCTCTTTATTCTACAATGTGGTTTAAAGAAGCGATATTCGATTCGCACGTTATTCGGACCGACTCGTTGAACCTTGTCGTCGAAGAACAAGTAACACGATAGGAAATCGAAACACGGCAGTACTTTCAATGTATGCGTGTGTGTATATATATATATATTTCTCTTTCTCTTTCTCTTTATCTTTATCTCGAAGGAAACAAACGAATCGGAGAGTAGTCGGAGCAACGTGCGACATATAATTTATGCGAACGATTAGTGCCACGGTGAGATCAAACTAAGCGATAAGGTACCCAGAACTTCGAATGTATCCATGTATTTATATATATGCGCGCTCGTGTGTAGGTAGGTATTCGATTAAATAAGTCATAAATTTTCTTTCGAAAAAGACATGCCTGTTTGCCCTTCGAACGGTTTATTCTTTCGAGTTGACTAAACGATTCGATACATGGTCAATCGATTAATATAAATTGTATCGCGATATTGCACCACGACGTTGTTTACGTGCGATTAAGATTATATTAAACGTAAACGTGTTTTTTAATATTTAGATCGCACGGAGAATTGTTTATTGATGTAAAGATTGATAACGTTATTTTAATGAATGAAACGCGACGATTCGTGTATCGCAGGACGATATTATTCATTGATTTTTCCTTTTTTATTAGAGTTTTCCAAGCGCGTTCGTGCGTTCGTACGTTTCGTCCGTTCGTGTGTGTACATTTGTTATCATTTTTCGATGCATATGCCAGTTTTCCCTTTGCAGCTATTAATATTGCAGCAATAATAAATATATTGCGATCGATCTATCGATAGTCAGCCTACGCTTGCACTTGTCGGGACTTCACGCTCGATGACTTCGATAAATGGCGTCTATACAAAGCGAACCATCAAGCCGGCAAGCAGCAATGCTTCCGACGAAACAATGTTTTCCAAAGTGGAATTGGCTTTATCCTTTTGGACGTAATCTGATAACGAAGATCGTTGAAAGCTTCCATAAAGTTAATATTTATGTAATTGCTTGTTAATTCATTTATTAATTATCCAGACTCGACATTGCTTTGTTAGTCCGAGATAGAATATTTCTCATAGTATTATCCCTCGTCCGTCGGAAATAGACATCTATTAAAAGCCGATATTCGAACCTTCGTCAAAAATCCATTTATTACGAAAACTTTCGAAAGAAATGCGGAAACGATTAGCAAAGACAAACTGCTACGAACTTTCGAAACAAGTTAAGGCCCATTTTCGGCTATATAGATAATACTAATGGGTGGGATGGACATTTAAATTGAAAAATATTTAAATATATAAAAAACAAGATATCTATTATAATTATTATTAGATTATATTATTGAATTCATTCATAAATAAAACGTCATTTTATCGTGAATAAATCCGATATATAAAATTGTAATCGTTAGAATATTGTTAATATCTTTTGATAATTTTTTTTTCCATTTAACGAAATTCGGTTTCTATATTCATTTTAGAATAGTACTTCGAAATTTAACGATTCTCTCTCTCTCGCTCTCTCTTTTAATTAAGGAACAAACAATATTAAACTTTATTATGTAATACGTTTTACGATCTCGATACGATAGCAAGCATCGTCATGTTTTTATCATCATCATCATCATTATCATTATCATCATCATCATCATCATCATCATCATCATCATCATCATCATCATCATTGTCGTACTCGTATCGGTGTGGGTGCAGTGCAATCGCAGGTTAGGTCGGTCCACATTGAGTTACAACCGTGGAGGCGGCAACAGGTGCTGGGGTCATGGTTCGATGCCCGAGACTACACCTTCCTATTCATTCTTTTTTTCTTTTTTATCTCTCCAACCTTCCTCCTCTGTTTGATATCTCTTATGATTTTTTTTCTCTTTTACCTTCTTATCTTCACTTATTTTCCCACGCAAGAGTATCTGTTTCACACGATCGAATATAGGAATCCTTTGTAATTATTTTTTTCTTTTATTTCCTTTTTTTTCCCCTAAGATATGATATTGTTAACCAGTTTAATGCATATATTTTTTATTAATTAGGTATTAAAGTAAAAATTATTATCATAATTTTGATTATTAGTACATGTGTCATTATTGCGAGGCAAAGTACATCGAATATTGATAATTTTTCATATGCGTGCGTTTTAACGAAACATTCATTGATTAGACAATAAGATGTTTAAGAAAATAAAGCTATAGTGCTGTTCGCTATAAAATGGCCGTCGAAGAAGACATTTTCAGGCATAACACGAGTAATCGATTTTCTCATGTCCAGGTTTCATTGAACTCTTCATAGGTCGTGTTCGATGTTCTTAAGCTTCTCAGTGATAAACGAACGAGGTACTATCCGTACTTTACTCTTCTTGCAAGCCGTTCATAGTCGATCATGCGTGCAACGTTACTATGCAACGTCATTAGTCCGATGTTCGACGATGAATACACTTGCATTGGTGTATCCCTTTTAATGCGACGTTTAATCGTAGCAGGTGCGTTTTGCAATCGATGTTGTTTACGTAACCAGTTTTATTATTACCGATTTCGTCTACTAACAGACCGTGATCGTAATTATGTTACTTATTATGTCCTTTCCGATCTTATTACGTTTCTTCATTTTTATCATAGAAATTTTATAGAAATAAGATCTGGTTTTAATCTACGTGCAGTTCCATTATCGTTTAAGTTTATTTTTAATTATTTTTATTTTGGACATTGAAAAGGTGTTATCGATTGTATAGATCTTTGTATAGAAGAAACGTCGATGTTAGATCATTCGATATTAAAAACTTCTTTTTTCATATGAAACATTTGCTATGAAGAAACGTGTATATATCGATTACTGTTTGTATTCGTTTTTAATTATTTGTATTTTTGACTTTGAAAGTCTTTGAACCGAAGAACGATCTTATTGATTAGACGTTTGCTATAGAAACATAGGATATTAGGTTTGAAAATAGAATAGATATTGACAAGAACTTTGTCGGCTGTGGCAGTAGCGATCAGTTCGTCGACCGAGAGAGACCTCAGTCGTGTTAAACTCCTCTCTACATTGAATTTACTCTATCGACCGAGCTTTCTTACCAACCGAAACGAAACAGATTAAAACGGATTTTGTTATTAATTAATTAATTATATCAAAATTTTTATCGTATCTATTTTTATTTTTTTTTTTTATTTCTTTTTTACTTTTTTTATTTTGTATATCTCGAAACTTTGTCGATTCATACTTTTTTATATTAATTTGTATTTGTTAATAACATTGTTAACATTGTCAACGTATATAGTTGTTTTTTTCTCGTTTGAATTTTTTATAAAAAAAAATATAGTAGAAAAGTTTCATTGTATTTTATGGTAGGCGCGTAAATTTCCCGCTGAAAACGTTTTCATTGAACAGTGGTGCGCTCTGTCGGAGATGACCGGAACTTCCGTTACTACCTCGTTACTACTCCCTCGTATTCGTAAGGTAATGAATGAATGAAATTATTAATGTAGGTACATACTTTTTGAATGAATGAAATTAATTTTTTTACTCACCGTCTTCATCGCGATTATGGACTTCGCAAAAAGTAGCGATCAATCGATTATCATTCCTTTTATAATTATTGTCATGAACGTCACTTTTAATCAAAGTAAATCCAATATAAATTAAAAAACACGGTACAATACGATTTTTAATCATTTTCAAATTTTTCTTGTCCTTCTATTTTCTTTTTCTTTTCTCTTTTCTTTTTTTTTCTTTCTTTATTTTTTCCTCTTAATCTCGATCACTTATGATTTATTCATTTTTTTTCAATTTTATTTTATTATTTCTTTATCTACACATGTAAGACATGAAGAAGAAACGAAAGAATCGGCGCTCGTAACAAGACTGAAATTGCACTTCCCAATGCATTCTAATATATATTTCGATTACCGATCTTGTTCTCGATCTTTGTACAGTTAGGAATGTAAGAGGTCGTGGACAAGTTCAGCATTTAAAAAAGAGTTCTTTGATGTCAAGTAACCCCTTTACGATTTAAACGTTTCTGGAAATACATATGTACGATTCGCAAAGTAAAATAGATCTATGTGTGGACGAGTTTGGTATCTATCGGCAATCGAATGGCGATGTAACGGTAGATCTTCTTTTGGAAATAGCGTATTGTAAAAATAATATTTTTCTTCTTTGTTCTTGTAACGAGGAAGTTCAGTCTATATCAGGAAAAGAAAAAAAGGAAAAGAATGAAAAAATTTTATTTATAGAAATATTAAATACATTAGCGGATCATTATACTGGGATCGTTTTATAAAAAAAATTAGAAAAATCAATCGAACGATAATCAGAAGACATTTGAATGACCAAACTATTTTCTTTTTTGGTTTTTTCAAAAGTCAATGATTCTTATGCATTATCAGTCTCGATAATTTCGTCGAACGTGTTTCGTAATTCGCTTCGTTTATCGACTAGAACAACTAATTCTTCTACATTATCTAATTTTCTTAGTTCAGGATTGTATGATTAACGTCGGCAATCGTTCGTTCGCATTCGAATGGTACGAATTTTAATAATATGGTATTATTAACATGTAACGGTACTCATGGCTCGTTTTTACGACCTTCAGCAGTCGTCATTAATCCTTTCTAGTTAAAAATAACGAGTAGAGTAACTTAAAACGTTTCTCCATCCTTATAGAATATTCGTTTAGCATCAAAGAAAAAAAATGTATAACTTTTACAAAATTAATATTAAAATATATATATTTCCGAAGGTAAACGAGTTCATTAATCGGTCGTTTAAAAAGAATTCTCGCGTCGTATTCGTTGTTAGAAGAAAATATTAGGTTTTTCAAGTCGGAATGATTCCCGAACGCGTGTGTTTGTATATTATGAACTTTACGTCGTTTATCGTATCGAGATTTACGGATAAAATAGTATCTGTTTTTTTTTTCTTTTTTTTTTTTTAAGTAGCTTTCGAGTTATCTTTCATGAGATAAATTGTACGATTATATCGATAGCTATCACGTAAATCGATCGTCAGTGAAAGATAATACATATTTCTTCCTAAACTTAAGTATCTTAAATATTTTATTATATAAAAAAAGAATGTACCTTACGTATTAACAAAGAGGACAAGTATTTTCGTATGAAAGAAAAAGAAAAGAAGAGAAGAGAAAAAAAAAGAAAGAAATAAAAAGAATTTTGTAAATACATCGACGATATATATATATATATATTTTTTTTCGAACAGATGAAAAGATTAAATTTTGCAAATGTGAGTTGTTTTACGAGAAAAATTAATGGTTGCAATAGTGATTGGGGAAATACTCACAACTGTTCAATTTTAAAGGATTCTCATTGTAAATAGTAAAAAGGATAGAAACGAGGAGAGAGAACGAGAGATAGAGAGAAAGAGAGGGAGATAATAGTGGGGAAGAGGAAGGGATATTGGACTTAGAACGAGTGAGAGTGAGCGTGTTGAGGCAAAGAAGAGAGTGGGGAGAGAAGGGATTGGGTGGGCGGTTGTCGTTCATTCGAGTGCAGTCTACGACGAGACGACGTGGTTAGAACATTGGAGCGACACTTGACGCGTGTCCTCTATTCTTTCGGCTCTCTTTTCCTCTTTCTATATCTTTTCCTCACCTATCCCATTCAATTAATTATCGGTGAATCGTCTTTTATATATATTTATATATATATATGTGTGTGTGTGCGCGCGTGTATATATATGTATGTATATATGCATTTTATCTTCCCCCAGTTAGTGCCATAATCTAATTTCGTGCGCGAGGTTTTAACAAACGAGTGTTGTTTAACAGTGAACAATAATACAGAAGTGAAGGACGACTCAAAGTGATTTATCTTTTTTTTTTCTTTTTTTTTCTCCTTTAAAAAAGTAAGAGTGAGAATTTTATCTGATTTTATTATCGACGTCTTTCTTTCTCTTTCTCGAATTCGTCTCCGATCGTCTTATATTCGATTAAAAACTAGAGTGTTGGATGGACTGACAGACAAACGAACAGACAGACAGGCAGATAGACAGACAGACAGACAGAGAGAGAGAGAGAGAGAGAGAGAGAGAAATAGAAATAGTTATTGAGTGGATTTTAACAGCGACACGTGTAATCAAGAAATTGTTTTCTACGTCTTCTTGCCTGTGTCGCCAGAAGTGTTTATTTTTTGTTCTCTCTCTCTCTCTCTCTCTCTCTCTCTCTCTCTCTCTCTCTCTCTCTCTTTCTCTCTAACTCGACGACGCGTGAGTATAAAAAAACAGAGAGCGAGAGGGAGAGGGAGAGGGAGAGAGAAAGATGGTAAGAGAGGGGGATAAGTCGTTTGATTATAATACGAAGCACGAAACGTTAGTGAGTCACGTTTTGTACGACTTATACCTGCAATAAGGCATGTTTTTCTTATACGTATATACGTATGTATATGTATCTAATCTTTGTTTAACGTAGTTATATCGAATCGTTCGTTTCTCTCGTATTAATATAATATTAGATGGTCGAACGAGCGAGCCAGCTTGTTATATTCGGGTAAAATCTCTAACCAGTTGAAGCTACGACGACGTCGTCCAGGTATATACCTGCTCGAGGTCGTGGCTATATACCTCGAGGGAGAAGGGAACAACGAAAGGGAGAGAAGGGAACAACGTGGCAGTTGCGGCCGGCCGGTTTCTACCATTAGAAAGACAGAGATAGACGTAGAACGAGCACCTAGTATAGCACTAGTAGTATAATAACGAAACTTTCCTATACTTAACCTTTTATAGAAACTTTAATATTTTATTTTGATTCATTTAAAATTTACCTTTCGTTATAATACGCCATACCTGCGTACGCATTAAAACCTTCTTTCGTTATTCAAACGTCTTTTGGAATTGGAATCTCTTGAAAATTCTAAGTTTAATCATTTATTCTCTTGGTTGCATAGAGAGAAAGTAGACACTTTAGATTTCGTGGAGATTAATTATCGTTCATGTTCATTCGATATTATTTTATTGTTAGAATACTTTTCGTTTTGTTCGTCCTTCGATTTTGTTATTAATCGATTAATTTTCTATTTTGTTACACGCTTGTTATCGTGCATTTAAAGATATCGTGCAGTTCTTCGTTTTATTCGTATTCTTTGAATCTCCGTTGAATATAAAAATGTTTAGGACACGCACACGTTCAAATGGGAAACACGTGCGTAGGAACTTGTTTTTATCGCAAGGACGTCGACTCCGCGTAATCCCTACCATTACGAATATAAAATTTAAGAACGAAAAAGAGGTCGAAAGTTTCAAGGGAATTTATTTATCGGCATATACTATTTTATCTTTATGAGAGAATCTTTTCTATCTCTTCTTTCTTTTTTTTTCTTTACTTTTAAATATTCAACAAGGTGGAATCCGATTTTCCACACTTTCCAGTAGTTTCTCTTTGATTGAAATTAGATGGAAATTGACCTTATTTCCTTCGTAGCATTTTTCTCGTTCGATAATATTTCTTATACAACTCTTGGAAGATAGCCAAGGAAAAAAAAAAGAAAAAGGAAATAAAGAATTAGGGATATTGAGTGGGCCAAAAGCTTTTAGACCATCTTAGAAATCAATTAATCGTTTCTTTTTTCTCTTCCGAGAGAGAGATACCTTTCGGAAATGAATTTTCTTTGTTCGGATCGTGAAAAAGAAACCACGAGCATAGAAACTTATTTAGAATTGCTGTTTCAGTTCACAGTAAAAAACTTTTATCTCTGGCTACGTAAAAATCTCTAAATCCCAATACCGATTTGTCTTCGACGAAGTCTTATAAGATATCGATTCATTTCGAATTCATCTCACGATCGACTCTTTTCTACGAAACTCTTCAGTAACTAATCGGTCGAGTTGTTGGACCGTGACTAAACGAAATGACGGTGATTAAAGTTTGGAGAAAAGCCCAAATAGAGAAAGTATAGATAGTATATAGATGGTACATAGATAGAGTACATAGCTAGTATGTATTATATCGTGCTCTTGGATAAAAACTTATTTAATTTATTCTTAAAACGTATTACGAAGGTAATAGGGAAAAATTGGTTGGATTAACAGCTCCGAAGTGAAGCCTTAAGAGAGACCACACACCGTATACACTTGTATCTCGTCAAGGCTGTAAACGGTATATAAAAGCGAGACCGACCTCCTTATCGTCGTCTTGAGTTCTTCGATCGAGTTACTCGATCACACGTTGACTAGTATTAATTATCGGTTGAGAATCGTTAATTAAATCGAAAAAAATATTCACGACGGTAAAGAACACGGAGAAATCGAGAAACAAAAAAAATATTCGGAATGGAAAAGTAAAAGAAAAAAGAAAACGCGTACACACGATAGAACAAATTTTTGGAAAATTAGAAAGTTGGTTTACGCAATATATAGATTAATAAACGAATATTCGATTTCGAAGTTTGTTGTTTTTCCAAGATTTTCATGGTAAAAAAGATAAGATAAAGCGAAATGAAAAGAAAAAGAAGTAGGTATGCGAGTTATTTTTAAAGCTTTAACATTTTACACGAAACTTCATACAGTCGTGACTTTCGTAATCGAGGATGCCAACGTGGAAATGATACGTCTCTTTTAATACGTGCTGTAATGTACTTACTTTCTATTACTTTTCTTTTCCATCCTCCGTGATCTTCTTTAGAACCTGGAAACAAAGCTTCAGAATAACGTAATACGATGTAATATATATATATATATATATATATATATATATATATATATATATATATATATATAGAAAAAAGAAAGAGAGAGAGAGAGATATGATTAAGGAAACTATCGATAGAATTTGTTCATCGATTCGATGGAAGATTTCATCGTTGTGGAATTTCCATTTTCTAATGGCATTTCAAGTATGAAAACGATTGCACCAACACATTCTAATAATAACATATTTCTTTCTCTCTCTCTCTCTCTCTCTCTCTCTCTCTCTCTCTCTCTCTCTCTCTCTCTCTCTCTCTCTCTCCCTCTCTCTCTATCTCTCTCTCTCTTTTGCTCTTCTCTCTTTTTCACACACAAACATATACACAAAGTGAGATTTAATTATAGAACAAACGATGAGAGAAACGATCTAATGAATTTCCATTTTAAACGTACAAATCATTACTTCAATTATAGCTTTTATTTCTCAAAAGTAGACTTTGTTAATAATTGAATGTATTTTGTTGTTGTATTTAATTATGATCTGATAACTTTTTTTTTCTATTTATGATTTACTATAATTAGAATTGATCTTTTTAATTTGTTTTGAATATTTATGATAGTAACGATGGCAATTGATTCATTTTTTTCTTTTTCTTTCGAATGATTTCGTATCATGAATGAAGAAAATATTGAAATTGTGAATCTTTTTTTCACAAATCTTGTATTAGAATTTCATAAGATCATTTTTCCGGTAAATGCACATAAGTTTGAGATTTACGATCTGAAGCAACGTGTTCTCCATCGTTCTATGGAAATTGTTCCTTGGCCTTAAGTGAATTCTACGAAGAAATATCGTCTAACGTTAGTGTAAGTTTGCAGGTAAACTCGAACACGTGCGACTCCTTCATCGTGTTAAACCATTTCTCTAATGGCGCACTTTCCGGAGCATCGTGATAACCCATTTATGTCATAGGTATATCGCCGTAAATGTAGTCGCTTTGCTTAGAATTGCTAATTACTAAGCTACTCGTATAGATATATCTAGAGTTTCTCTTCTTTTCTCTTGTTGAAGTCTTAACTAATTGAAACGTCAAGACAACTGAGATATGATACTTCGATTGGTCAATGATATTTCTTACTGATATAGAAATTTATTTCGAATCTATATAAAATTTCTAATGCAATAATTCGTTCCAAGTTGATTTTATTTTTAAATACTTTTCATTTCTTTCTCCTTTTTCTTTTCTTTTTTTTTTTTTTAAGTTTCAAAGTATTTAATTTCCATCGTGATCTCGAATAACGATCTCCAATAGTAGCTCAGTTCTGTAGAAAATTTTTTTAATTTCTCTAATCTATATGAAATTTAGTTAATATTAGAATTCGATGAAATGCAATCCATAGACAAATACGACGTAATATTGATTTTAAGCATTCGCTTTCAAAGTTCTAAACAGGTTTCGAACGATCCAATTTCTATTCCGATGTAATCTAAAGCAAACTGATTTCTAGATTTTGATCGTATTCGTGATCCTTCGAACGATTAATCCCATATTCACGTTGAACTAGTTTAACTATCCCGAAAGGGCCAGGGCTTTGCAATCCTAGACAAGCTAATGTATATTGCGATTACAGTTAGAAAGTTTGAAATGTTCGTGCAAGTTTCGTTGGTACGACTCGGCACCTAAGTCGTACATAAATCTTTACAAAGGCTAAGCTTTTAATAGGGTCTCGTTCTAATTTTATTCTTCCTTTAAAAAAAAATTGTTTTTCCTATGAAAAATATTTCGACGACTTATTTTTATTTTTCCGGATTATTGTAAATACGATTACGGTCGAGTCTTGTATCGACTTACGTAATCAAATTTTATTTGAAGTTTTAAAAATTTAAATCGATATTCAGGATACTATATTTTTTTTTTCTTTTTCTTTTTTCCTTAAGGATGATTCAAGATATCTTTATAAAAAAAATTTTTAAATTATCTTTCGTCGAAAACGATCGAAGAAATTACGAAAAAGATAAACGTTTCCATTTTATTTTCTATCTTTGTCCAGATACTAAAAGGTTGTTTCTCTCTTGGTATCTGACCGTCTGTCTTATCAAGTTGACGATAGTTAGCAGGTGTCTGTGACTTCCAAGAAGCTTAACTCGAACGGTTCATCCAACCTGTACAACACGAACGAATCGTTCGCGTTCACATTTTCTACCGTACCGTAAACTTTCATTTCGTTTTGGTGTTCTTTAGGAGATCAGCTAAATCCGTGGCCATAAATAGGATGTTCTGTTATGCGATAAAGAATAAATATTCTAGGTGCGTTCGACCTTATGTTCCGACAGGTATGCTCTTACGTCAGAGATGAGTTTCATTTTGAAAAATGATTTCTATGCGTCGTGAAAACTATTTCTTATCGTAAAGTGTAAACGGATATTGGATAATAAAAAAATAGACGAATTATTGTTATCATTATTAATATTTCTTGATAGAATTAATTTTTTCATTACTTGTTTCTTTATTTATTTATTATTTTTTTTTTCTTAAAGAATATTATAAAAGAAAATTTTTATATTTCTCGTTTATAATATCAGCTGATTTTATGATCGGCCTGTTTTATCCCAAGCTTGACAGAACATGATTGCGATATGTAATATTCATTTACGATATTAATAAAACATTACTAGTGTCAGGGACGATTTTTCTACATAAATATCAGCTGTTTGTTATCTGTCAAATTTATAATATAACAGCTGTTATTCAAAGTAAATATTTTCTGTCAAATTTAGATTCGTTCTTACAAGTTCTGTTATTGATGAATATATCTCGCGTTTCTTATCGACGTATTTTTTTTTTATTACACATTTCCTAAAAAAAAAAAAAAAAAAATAAAAAAAATGTCTTGGAAGAATGCCTCACCTCGAACTAACACATACGTATATATAACGAAGAAAGAGGCGGGTAGCGATAATGTCTGATGATAAAGGAAATATCTCGCTTGAGTTCCGGCACACAGTGGCGTCCATTCGAAACGAGTAACTTATATGCACGAGGAGAGAACATCGATGACGTACGACGGATATGGAAATGCCAGAGTTTCACCCATGGCAGACATCTCGTCGATACAAGTTCGATACGATGCTCGAGACCGAGCTACGTATTTACCTGTATCGTGATCGCGATTACGATTATCGCCCTACGTCTAACGACTTAGGGCGTGTTCGGCCTTGATAAGAATCGCTTCGGTATGGAATGCAACTTGTTTTTTTAACATTGCCCGAGAGGTACGACGTTTGAATTTTCTTATTTCTTCAAAAATTTTCGACGAATATCTTATTTCTCCTTCTAATCCTTTATTTCATTTTTTTACTAGATAGGATTTTAATTCGCAAGGATTTTTTTTCGTTTATTCTATTTTTATATATCCGGATTAGCTAATATAATCTATAATATTTTACGTAGGATAGTATCCGTAATATCTAATAACAGTTACATATTTGTATCTCACGAACAACATATAACAGCAAGTGTTATATATCGTCCAATTTAATATTCCCATAAACAATAGTCGCCGCATCGAGTAAATCTCATAAATAACAATAAAAAAAAAGTCTACAAAAAGAAAAAAAATTTTAAAAGAATTTTATTTTCTGAACAATAATCTCTAAACGATTTATTAAGACTTTAGGTGTCACTTAACAGTAACATTCAAACCGTTAGAGCCAATTATCTATTTACCTTGTTTTATGACGTTGAAACACATCGAGCAGACTAGGACAATAGCGGCTTCTTCTTTAAATGCGGGTGATCCGTTATAGCCAAGTCGGGGGAGCAAGAGGAACAAGGAGAGGGGAGTGTTACTATCGACATAGAAATCGACATAGCTGTTATCCGGAATTAAAGTCACATGCGATTCGGTTCGATCAGTCGTTGCGAAGACGAGACATCGTCCTCACAGTTAGTCCTCGCCGTGGGCGAACTGGTCTGGGCAGGGCAAGCTAGGGTAGGGCGCTGAGCTGGGCAGGGCTAAACGCGTTCCTTACTTGCTTGCCTTCTTGCTTGCTTGCTTGCTTGCTTGCTTGCTTGCTTGCTTGCTTGCTTGCTTGCTTGCTTGCTCGCTCGCTTGCTCGCTTGCTTACTTACCTGTTTGCCTGCTTGCTCGACTACCTATCTACCTACCTGTGCTAGCTACTGATTCAAACAGGCCTTTGTTTTACATTTTTCAATTTGAACACTTCATTGTTACATCACGATGTTCTCAAGAATTTTCGAAATCATTTGTGATTGAAGATCCTTTAATTTTTTTTTCTTTTTTGAGGAGGAGGGAGGAGAGGCGGTATAATAAAGCATTTGTGAAATCGTATAGATCTAATAGGTTTCTCGTTTATTTTGATCAATGAGAAATTCGATAGGATTCTTAATATGTTTTAATTCACACCTACAAAAGTGGCAAGCATTCAATTCACGTTTCTCGATTAGGATAACGAGAAAAAGGTATCGATCTTGATAAAAACGTGATCTCACCCTAAAAACACGGAACGCCTACGTGGAAATGAAACGTTTACCAAATATAGTATGGATGGGTTAGATGAGAGTAAAAAGTTTTTACAATTAGAGACGATTAGGTTCGTTGATTGACGAGACATGCCTCTGTTTGGTTTCCAGTCCTTTGTAACTTATACCCCACGTGTCTTCTATTATTATTACTATTATTATTATTATTATTATTATTATTCTTTTCGTTTAACTTTTTATTATTTTTTTTCCTTGCCTCATGCTCTCTCCCACGTACCATTACATCGGCCCCCATACCTAACCATTTATGGATCGATCGTCATACATTCGAGGCTCCTTTCTTTTTATTATGGTTGTATTATTCTTTGATAACCATGACACATACTCATCCGAATAAACGATTTGACGAGGTCATTTTTTTTTCGATCATAGATCATACAAATTTTCTTGAAATCGTTCGTAAAAAAAATTGACGCATAATTGTGTTGGTTATTTATTTTCTGTATATATGTATGTGTATATATATATATATATATATATATATATATATATATATATATAGGTTAAATGGAAATTAGTTCATTCCTGGAATACGCATAATCATTATCCCTTCCCTCGTTACATTCGATAACCACATCGAAACCGAGATTCCTTCGGGAGGTTTGTGTGAAGTTAGAGGTTCGGTTAGTAAGTCCGGGAGAATATCAAGTCGAGGACCCGTTATGCGACTGCTCGCAAGAATGCCACCGTACCGGACACACCACCCCACCCTCCCTTCTCCCACCTCCCTCTTACCTCCTTCTTCCTCCCTTTTTCCCTCTTTCATTCCTTTTCGACTCCCTCCAAGCGAGTTAAATCTGGTATATATATATCTGAACACAACGTACCTATACAAATTCGATGAAATTAATCATCGTCATACGCTGATCCGATTATCGTCTAATATTAAATCTAAGATTCTAAAGTATCATTTTTATTTTTTTATATTTTATTTATTATTATTATTTTTTTTTTTTTTGCAACAGTACAACTGCTCAAAATGATGTGCGATTAAAAACGTTGATTTATAATTTCATCAAAGTTTTGAATTAGTTTCGTTGTTTAATTTAGACTATCAATTAAGTTGGAGTAATTAGTTGGAGTAATTCGAGACATTCGTTCATTTATTTAAGCATTCATTCATTCGTTTCGTTCGTTCGTTCGTTCGTTCATTCAATCATTTATTCATTCATTTATTTCTTCTTTCCTACTTTCTCTCCCTCCCTCCCTCCCCCTCTCTCTTTTTCTTTTTCCCTACTCTATCCTTTCTCCCACTCTCACTTCGATACGACCTCGTTCACACGTTCGATCGTTGAAAAGTTACGAGCCAGTTAAACGTCATTCTTAGTTGATTAAAAAATATTTCTGAATTCAGAAAGCACACCCTTCTTCGAGGCTCGACTAATAGAATAATTAATAAGTGTTATTAATCATAGTTATCGATAATAATCGACGAATTAATTCGTTTTAAAAAATTTCTCGCAAAAAAGTTCTTTTCTCGTGAATTTTTTTTTCAATCATTTGTATGACAACGATGACGATAATAATGATTATAATGATGATGACGATGATCATGATGATGATTGGTAATGACTCAAGACAATACTCTCTTGTGTCTCATGATTTCTATGTACTGAGCTTCCTTCCGTGTCGTCGTCTTCGTTTTAAACAATGCGTAACGGTTAACAACGCGATACATGTCGTTTATCCTCTTTCGTTCGTAAAAGAGGATAAAAGGATATAAGAAACGTGTAAGAAAAATTTGACTGTGCTCTTGAATAAATAATTTTTTTGTCTTTTCTTTTCTTTTTTTCTTTCATTTTAATTATTTACTCGCACTAATCGGTTTCTTCGATGTGGTTAAAACAGAATAGAAAATAGCGTAAAAAACTTTTTATTTCGTTTATAAGTAGTCACTATCGTTATCCTATTAATTAATTCATTCTAATTAGATTTAATAGATACACAATAATATGTAGTAAAATTCTGAGACACCCGCGTAAACGAACGAACGATTGGAATATTTTTCTAATTAATTCATTCACAAAATACAAATAATAATAATAATAATAATAATAATAATAATAATAATAATAATAATAATAATACCAATCGATAGACCATGTCCTATCATGGAAAAAGAATAAAAATAATGATCCCCCCCCCCCAAAAAAAGATTCCCCGAGAACTCTGATAAATAAACGAGATCGATAATCGAGCAAAGATATCTACTAACTTTTTTTTTTTATAAAAATTCCAATCGATGTTTATCGTTAGGATGAAGTTATAAATACAGAAATAAGTATTAAAGAGGATTAACTACGTACGGATACGCACTTTCTCTCGAACTTTCTACGCGGGCGGCGGTACGATCAGGGGACCAAGGAGAAGAGGCGTCGCGACGCATCTCGTCTCGGGATATACTCGCACGACATTCTATTTTCTATTCGCATCTAATTCCGGCAGGCGAGAGAAGAACGGTGCGTCGCGGCGCGTCGCCGAGTTCGCGGCACTCGGAAGACTCTCGACGACTCGACTTGTCCAGGATCTATAGATAGATGTCTTTCTTCGGTCCCTTCTCGCACCCCTCTACCTCCCTCTTCAACCTCCTCCTCATCTCTTTTTTTCATTCTCGATATCTCTCTTTCTCTTTCTCTCTGTCTCTGTCTCTCTCTTTCTCTTTAACTTTACTATGAATCTATTTATCTATCCACGCTCTCTCTTCGAACCCAGCCTTTCTAATTGCACACGTCTCTTTACCGAGTTCACTAATGTATCCTTACGAATCATCTCTAAAACTCGTCTATCTTTAATTATTATCTATTCTATTCTACGATGGCCACTTTGATTTAAAGATAACGACTAATAATGTCTGTTTTGTCTACGAAAGTATCTAAGTAAGAAACCGATCTATTTATTTTAAATCATCCACGTTGATGGTTCATTCGATAGAGCGGTGCAGTTTTTATTTAGATAATAATCGGTGATTAGTGGCCGAATTATAATCTTCACGATATTATTTTATTGTAATATCTGTGCATGGATAATACGTAGTGTCTTAATTAAATCATATTTATTAGAGACGATCAAAGTTTCTAAGATTCAATTTTTCACTTTTCTCGTTAGCAAATATTTATGATAATTCCTTCTTAAGATTTTAACCTCCGAGTATGTAATAATTTCTCTCTCTCCTCCTCCTCCTCCCCCTCCTCCTCCTCCTCCTACTCCTACCCCTCCTCCTCCTTTCTCTTTCCGGTCCTCCTCGGTAGGACTTGGACGTCGGCGAAATGGTTGCTGTCAGCTTTGATCTTCACGCCGTTAAAATACTGTCGCAAGCCTTTATGTGACATTTTCAAGGATTATATCTTAAGTTGCAGAGTATCCTGAGTGTGTGTACCCACTAGAATTTATTCGCAATATCCATGGTGTACGCCTTACCGTCCTTGCTTTCTCACGACTTGCTTTGTTGCTGTCGTTAGCATCTTCGTAATTTTCAATTGCTGCTTGGATTATGTATCCTCAAACCATATTTGATCGTTAAATCTTCGCAATTAAGTTTCTCCTTATTTAACAAGTCATTTTCTTTATAATTTAATGTATTATACAATTCTTATTGCAAATAATTATATCTTGCATATATCTTGAATATAATTGTACTCTTGCATATAACGATAACATAATAACTATATACAATAATAATAATAACAACGACAACAACAACATTAATATTAATGATTAAATTTCCTATTTAAATTTATTTATGAAATAATTGATAAATTTTGGAGATGTTTGACGATTAAGAGATCGAACGATTCGGTTAGTTAGATCTGTTTAAGATAGGAAAAGACAGTTGAGATCGATAGATGGATAGATCCATCAATCGATCGATCGATCGATCGATCGATCTCGAAATTCGCAAGGACGCGAAGTTCCTTTGAGAGAGTCGACAGCTTCAAAGGCAAACGTTCTCCTGGTACTCAGTTTAACCTCCACCTTCGAGACATACCGTTAGGTATGCCGCGTTTCGAAATCCTTCTCGATGATCTCGTGGCTATGTATCGGCACGAGCCACGTTTGCTTCTTCTCCTTCTTCTTCTACTTCTACTTCTACTTCTTCCTTCGTTTCCTGAATTCTTTTCAAGTGTCTTCAAAGGACGGAAATCGAACGTGGGAAAGACGAAGATCCTATATTTTTTCTGTTTTTTTTTTTTCGTCCGAATTTTCGTTCTTTTAATCACACCTTTCGTGCGATTCATACATCATTATTTTTGACATTATTATATTACACCAGAAGTCTTCCCATAAAGTTTTTAATCGCGTACGAAACAAAGTTTAAATTAGAAAAATAATTTTCATCTAGAGACACCATGAGGTATTCTAAACGAGACAATGATTCGATTACATTTTTGCAATTTAATTTGTAATATGAAACAAATTAGATTTGGAAAGACTTTTAAATTTCATTCAAACGCTGTGAGATATATTTCGAACGAGGTGAAAAGAAAATTACGAAAATGTTAGATCGTAGAAAATTAAAATCTGATTCGAACGTTCTTGGATATTCTTAAGGGAATTGAAATAATATTTCGTAATATTTTAATTTCAAAAATCGGAAACGAATTACACGCGAAGAAATTTGTAGATGGTCTTATAAACGTTAGTTAGGGAATATAATGAAGTTGACGTTCTTGCGGCTATTACCACTTCCGGTTCACAATACCAGGAAATGCAGAAATCATTTCGAAAGTCTGCATCGCAAGCTCGTTTAATCGTCGAGGCTTACTTGAAAATGTTCTTTTGCAATAAAATAGGAAAAAAAAAATAAAAAAATAGAGAACAACAATAAAAAGATGAGAAGATAAAGGGAAAAAAAATAAAACAAAAAAAACAGAACTATCGTCAATCGTGCGAGCGATCTTCGTTCGATTAAGATTACGTAAACCTACCGAGAAAGTCTCGATCGTAATAGCGAGATTATTATTCTCGCTTCGTTTCAACTTGGATCTCTTTCGTGCACAGCTACGTATACATATATATGTATATATATAAAATATATATACATATATAAATATATATATATAAATATATATATATATATATATATATATATATATATACACATTTGTGTGTACCTATGTATGTATGTATGTATGCAGTTTCGTACTCGTTATTATCGAACCGTCCTACTTTCGCTGTTTCTACTCGAAAACTAAAACAGTCGTTCTGAAAAATTTATCCTCGAATATAATACATTGAAATCGCCATGGGATATATCGAAACGGAAGATATTACAATTTTTCGAGAGATTTGCAACGAGTACAATTTTCAAATTCTTCAGTGCAGCATTCTCCTTTCATTATTTTTTAAGGTCACAACATTTCGACCTATCCAAGCATAATCTTTTGTCGTAAAGCGTCGTTGTTTACACCATGTAAGGTACACATACATACGTGCATACACACATACGTACGTCCAAGGCATGACTAACACTGCAGAGAGAGAGAAAGAGAGAGAAATGAGTCACCTTGCTCAGTCTCTTCATGAATGGACTTATAAAGACACGGAATGATTTCGTGAGGATACGAAAGAAACGTTCATGGTTCTGAAGAAGATTATTATCGGATTAATTGCGTTCATAAAGCTTGCTGTCTTTTTAGGAACTACGATGATGATGACGTTTAATGAATTGAATCAGCTGATACATTTTTCTAAGAACGGGTTAGACGATTGCTAGATATAGTCCGTTTTCTTATTCTTTCTTTTTTTGTAAATTTATTGGTTCCATCAGCTGATCTTTTTCTCGTCAACGAACAATTGGATAATTATTAAATATAATTTATTATTAATTGAGCGATATCGAATCAGCTGATTTATTCTACAATATATCAACGGACGGGTTGGATAATTTATAGATATAATTTTTGTTAATCGAAAATAATATATCGATCGTTATTATAATTTATGTTATCGATTATTTAGTACGTATTATCGTTTTGTCAAATATTTCCTCTTGACTTAATACGTAAAGAGACAGAAACACAGAGAGAGTGAGAGATAAAAACTATCAATCATTGAATAATAGCGAACACCTTGCAAATTCTCTATAAATAAAATCCGTTCATGATCGTGGAACGCGTTCTGCACTGGTAAATCGATCTTAAAAAGCAAGGTATCTCTTTGCAACTAGCTACGTAGGAAGTTAGCAGGTGCTGAATCGATCTCTGTACCTTCGCGTCCTGTAGTCTTCGGTCCGGAACCAAACGTGACGTAATGCAGACTCGATAATCGCGCCCACAAACTCGACGAGCGTAGTCGTTTCTCGATCGACGACAGGTCGCCTCAAGTTTTGCACCGGTTTTGGTCCCGTCTATATAATAATAACTTATAAAATCAGTTGGTATATGTAATTTCAGTTAGGTTTGAGTCTCATGTATATTCAACGATGAATATCATTTATTTTAGAACGTGCTGATAAGAAATTTTAATCGATCGAGCGAGTCATAATATTTTTTTACTCTTTCTTTTTTTGTCTCCTCTTTCCATGACATTTATTCAGCGGGTACAACGGGACGAATTTTATTTATTTTTCAAATACGCTGATAGATACAATTTTTGATATTGCTTTTAAGCTCGTCACACGTAGCCTCCACTTTAACATAAAAATTATTTATATACGCTTATTCTTAGGACTTTATGTAATGACTCGTTGGGACATTTCAATCCAACTCATCGCTGACGTATATTTATTTGTTAATAATTTAAAGGAAAAAAAAAAAAACACTCGATCGAGAAACCCATTTTTGTCTACTAATCGTCGTAGTAATTCTTATGGCTAAAGGAAAAGGTGAAAGAAATGATTTTTTTCATACCAATCGATTTTGTAAAGCTTGGAATCGATTCCGTGGGTCGTTTTCAGAGGACACGACACCCACGCTATAGTTACCAGTGCCGATTCACGATTACCATATGCGGGGATACCATATGCGCGGATAACGCGAACGTGAGTGCGCGCGTTCACTCGGGTACCGATCCTCGATCGTCGAGACTTCCTTCACAGTCTCGTGTCCACGCGTCTCACGAACGGTCGTTTGCTAGCAGCTTTGCTTCGAATTGTCTCAACGTTTTCGAGATTTCCATTTGATCGATCGATCCATCGATCGATCGATCCACGATCGGTACGATTTTATTCTTCAATTTCTATTTTCTATTTGTCTCTTTCTTCTTCGTTTTCTTTTTCATCTCTTTCTCAAAAGTGATTGAAATCGTTATTAATTTTTCAATCGATTATTAAATAAATGTTTCGGTCAGTCCTCGATCGTCTTCGTTGCTATTCGTTGTATTTTCATTTTTTCGTGCTGTTCTTTTTTTCTATTTTCCATTCCCTCCGTTTTCTAATATTCTAAGCTTTTTTCCTTTCGTCGGATGGGGAATTATCGATCGCCCGTAGAAACTAGGGTGAGGTTCTTCGCCCTTCGTTCTTTCCTCCATCGCTCTTGCAGTTGACCTCGTTTTTTAAACCAATTTTACATATCACAAAACTTTAGGATCTTCGCTTGATATCATTCGACCTCGATCGATCTCTCCGATGCGATTTCGTTAAAGAGAGAACGGACGATTCGTATAAAAATTTAAATGATATTGAAATTTATTAATAAAATAAAACGATATTGTAGACGGTGTCCTTCGATCGAACGAACGAACATAATCGAACGAGAAAGAAAAAAAGAGAAAGAGAGAGAGAAAAAACGGAAGAATAAAAATCAAGATTGAACGAGATCGTCAAAATCGAACAATCTTCGAATAAAATCATCGATGTGTGGTGTTCGGACAAAGAAAAGATTCAGTGTATTAGAAACGAATATGCAAGTGTGTGAAGTGTGACAAAAGAAAATAAAAAAAAAAAACGAAAAGAAAAGGAAAGGAAAGGAAAGAAAAACAAAACTGATTAGTGGTGAACTAGAACGTGTTAAAGATGCGCACTTAACGGCGTGTCGAAGGGACAGTTTGAGAAATCTCCTAGCAAATAAAGAAGAAAAAAGAGAAGAAGAAGAAGAAGAAGAAAAAGAAACAAACAAACAAACGAACGAACGAACAAACAAACAATCGAACAAAAATAGGAGATAATAAAAGTCGGTGAAAGATCAAAGGAAGTCAAAAGATGTCGACTCAAGCTTACTACAAGGAGAGGTTGGGCTTCGACCCGGCTGACACCGTCGCCGAGCATCACCGTGAGCAGAGGTCACAGCATGGCTACGAGGAGAGTCTCTCCAAGTTCAAAGGTCAGAACGGAAACGGATACCCGACGTCGTTGTATACGGTTTGCGGGAAGAAACGTGCTGGAGAAGAGATAGAAATGATGGGGGATGAGCAAGAGGAGGATCAAGATGAGGAGGAGGAGGAGGAGGAGGAGAAAGAGAATGGGGTGGTAGAGGTGGAGGATGACGACGACGACGATGATGATAATGATGATAATGATGACGAGGAGGAGGAGGAGGAGGAAGAAGTGGTGGTGGACGTTCTCGAGGAACAACGATCCAGCAGCACCCAAGCTGCATTCTGGGGCTGCTGGGCGATGTTCATCGAGGCGCATGGTAGGTGGCCGAGATTCTTGAGCATGTGATGCTGGACATTTTCGATGAAAGCTCGTAACTCTTCATACCCTTTCCTCTCACGCCACAATACTTTTTAATTTGTTTTATTTTTTGTATTTGTTTACACAATCTTATCTTGTTTCTTGTCTCTTCACATTCTTAACATTAACCTCCTGCTCCTATCCCTTCCCTATTCCTGCTGTATCATTTTATTTCTTTCATTCAGATCCATACGTACATCCAACTCGCTGATAATTAATATCATGTTTCGTCTCGTTTCATTTAATTTGTGTAACGGATCAGTTTTGATTTCGCTTTATTAATTTTATAGATATTATTCTTGGCTTTCATTTGTTGAGTTTCGATTATATGCGTGCGTGTGGAGTTTTTAATTTTAATTAACGATTAACTCTATTTTCGTCTAACGTAAGAAACTCTCGCGGTCATTAATCCTCGTATATATGTAATTTTAACTTTGAAGCACGCGCGCACACACACACATTTGTGTTTTTTGTGATAATATCGTGTGACGTTTTTTACACGTACCTCCCGTCCGACTAATCGTAACTTTTGCACGAGATTTTTTTTCTTTCTCTTTTTTTTTCTTCTACAAATAACTCAAATACTTTTCTCTACGTATCCCTACGACGTAATAATCAAATGGAGAAAAATTCTTTAACGTACACGTAATCATGCGATTTGAATGAGTATCCGTCAGAGAAATTCCGTATATGTACATCCTTACACGGTCATTATCATTTACTAGAAATGATTGTAAATCTATAAATAGTATCATTTAGGTAGCATCATTTTTCTAGAAACTTTTTTTCTCTTCCTTTTTATTCATTATCATACTGTTACTTGGATGCGAGCTTCCACGAAGATTTATCCAGCATTTATCACGATTCTCGAACGATAGCTTGACCAGAGATCGAACGATCGATCGATCACCCACGCGAGTATTTCCTCCTACCCCTCCTTTCCCTCTTCGATCCTCAAACCTCATCATCCTCTTTTCCTTTCCCTCTCATTACCACTGGAACGCAGATACGTAACGTGAGATACTTAGATGTATGAGCTTCTTACAAAGTAGCTTATATAATTGCGATTGTGATCGTTTTCATTGAGAGATATATTATTTTAATGAATTTACATAATTAATTAATTAATTAATTAATTAATTAATTAATTAGTTTTCTTTTCCTTTGCGGGGGTGGGAGTTTATTATTGTTATTAGTACTGTTATTATTAATTTTATTTTCCTTTTCTCAATGTGATTCTAGCAATTGCAAATTTTTTTTTTCTGGTCAAGCTATCGATTGCTCAAGCTCGTCCTCCGTCCTCCTCTATACTCTCGATACTTTCCACTAGATAATATCAAGCAGATGATATATCTATATATAGTAGTTAGACTTGTAGATTTATTGGAAAAAAGAAATTTAGCATTGTTTTCTCTCGCATCTTTTGATCGAAATTATCTGCCGTTTCTGGAAAGTATCGAGATATTTAAATTTAAGAATCTCCTCATCTTGAAAATCTGTCTTGTTCTCTCTCTTTTTTTATTTTTATTTTTAATGAATTATACGATTTATTGACAATTTTGCAGCTTTAAGAAAGACAACAAAAAATGTTTGATCGAACACGTTTGATGCCTTCGAATCGATAGATCGTGCCTTGACCCTAAGTTGAAAGTCAGCGGAGTAAATCGGTTCGTTTAATTTCAAGGAGAGAGAAAGAGAGAGCAAAAAAAGGGTGAAAGAGAGAGAGAAAGGGAGAGAGCACTAGTATGGTAGGGAGAGAAGGGTTGATCAAAAGTATTCGAGATAGGATGCCGCAGTGCGATAAATCGAAAGGCCAAAGTCAGAATGCAATACTTTCGATCTTGATTGGGATCGAAGCCAACATTCCTCGTTTGCTAGACTACTTGACGTATCTCGACGATGTGATAATAATAAATAGACGGTTAATTACGTGTATCGAGGATAGAGAGAAAGAGAAAGATAGAATCTTTGATTTGTTCATTAACAATTTGCATGGAGGAACGAAGAAGCGAATAAATTATCAATTTCAGTTTGGTAGATAGATGGATAGATAGAAATGTTCATGACAAGATAGATAGGTAAATAGATAGATAAATAAAAGTAAGTTAGCAATTGAAAACTATTAGTGGCTTCGAAGAATCGAAGGACTCGTTGCGAAAGAGCAAAGTGGAATAAACCGTAATTTTATTATCGTACTGTTAACGATCATCAAAGCACAATATTTCGTACGATGATTCTTACTACTTGACATTGTTAGTGATAAGTCGTGGTGTTTAGAACGAGACAAGAATAGATGATAGCAATGTTCTTGATGAATGAAGTTCATGGGTCGTCGAGTAAAATGAGTTAGCCTCGGTTAAAGACTATTTCTGTTTGTTTGTAATTCTCTTCTCTTTTTAAACAATTAATCTGCAAAAATTCTATTAGCATTAACATTCCTTCTTTACCAATTAATATCTAGTATGTTAAATTTTAAAGATCGCGAGTGATGCTTTTTTTAGAACGATTAAAACAATAAGAAAAAACTTTAATGGATAATTTTATTCGCTGGATTAAGTCTTGGTAGTTTATTGACATTGAATCGATTAAAACACGAAAGAAAATTTTAATAATGCGTTCGATAAAGATCATCAACTTTATCAACATTGTTTTTTTTACCAATTAGATTCTTACATAGATATACATATATACGTATTATATTTTAAAGTAGATGACAACATTCTTCTTGGAACGATTGGAATGTATAGAAAATATTTTTTTGAATAGTATCCTATGCGTTCGATTAGATTCCAAATAAATCTAAATAAAAAGTAGAGTGTCAGTGAACGCTAAAACGTCATCGAGTCGGTCAATCGAGATAAAACGTACAGCCTGCGAAGTATAATAAGAGAGGCGAGAAGGAAACATGCCAATTAAGAAGAAACCATCGGTAAAGTCATTGACATAGCATAGCAGTCGAGATATATCGCCAAGAGCGATGGCCACTTGAAATATTTCCAAGCGTCTCGTGGGTGAAGCGCTTTTAAATTTGAAAGTACCGCTATCTGTGCTCTCGCTTTCTCTCTTTCTCTCTTCGAGCTTGAATATATTCGTAGTGTATTAGATAAAGAGAGTGAGAAAGAGAAAAAGAGAGAAACTCGCGAAGTATGTTTGAGGACGGCACTCAAGATGGTTTAATTTTATGACTGACGATAATGTACTTCGAAGTGCATTTTATGTTGCACGTACATATATGTGCATCGACCTAATATGGTCATAGTTTCCTTTTTTCTTTTCTTCTTTTTCTTTTCGAATTAGAAATTAGAAACAGTTTAGATATATAGAATATGATATATATATTTTTTCAAAAAATATTAGTTGTTTAACTATTAGATCGTTTTTGAAGAATACATACACAGAATGATAAAGAATAGCGATAAGCTTGAGTTAATTGAACGGCGATTATTTGCTCAGCTGATCGATTATATGTATACGTATATATGCGTGCATACATATATGGCACACCCAGTAATCAAGGAAATATCTATGTAAGAGCAGTAAATTTGACCGTTTGACTTTCGTAATGATACGTTCTTCGTTTTCTTTGCTATCCTTTGTCGTAATACCAACCATATTAGGATACTTCGTCGGTGTCTTTAAACGTTTACTCGCATCACGACCTCGATCATTTCTTAACTCTTGATCTCGATCTTTTAGTACTTAATATATATAAGTACTATCAATTACAAACGCCTAATAATTTAAAAGTTAAAAGATAAAAATCTTCATCCTCTTTTATTACAAAGTAAAATTAATATTTATTAAGTATAAGTTTCACTTTATATATATATATTTTTTTTGCATAAAAAATACATTGATTTATATAGGATTAAAACATGCATTCTCTTTGAAACTAAATTTAGACTAAAAATTTCAGCTGCATAGTCATTCCTACATAAAGAAAAATACGAGCGACGAATGACGAATCGTTGAAATTAACAAAGGAAGAAGGAATACTTCGTGGCAAAATGTTTAAGCGTCTAACGAATACCTAAGAAAGTTGTTCACTTAATGGCTAATGACAAAAGTACTCAACTAACGTTTCTATCTGTCTCTCTCTCTCTCTTTCTCTCTGAGAAGAAAAATGTTTTCGAAAGAGTTAAAATCACATAAGATGTCAAACGTTTTCTTTATCCGTACAATCGTAGTTTGTTTAGCCATTTTAATATTCAATACCATTCATCGTCTCTCAATGTATTTTTCTGCCCACACATTCATACATACAATAAATATTAATTTTCGAAAGAAGAAAAAAATACATATGGAGTACTGTTCAACGGGAACAAATATTCATATATTTTTTATTCGAAAAGTACATTAACGAATTAATTATCGAGTTCGATAGATTCGTGAAAGATTGTAAATCTTAATTTTAACGATATACATATACATATATATTTCTTCCTTTTTTTTTTACTACAGATTCATTCTAAGATACATTAGACATAGTTTATTTATCGAGAAAACAGATTTGGGACATTGAGAAGATTCTTTATTTACTTTACTGTGTTAAAAAAAAACACGCATGTTTTCTTAATGGTAAAGTTTAAATGGAAATTTGGTATATCCGGTCGAATGTTGTTGTTATTTTTTTTTTGTTGTTGATTCGATTAAACCTTGTAATTTATGAGTCAGACATTCGATGTGCGTTGTACGTACGTTTGTGTTTATAAACATTGGTAGATCTCCGTGGTACCTCCCACCGAGGAGCTCACCTTCTTACATTTAGTTCCTTTGTAGACTTCAAGGCTTTCAGACGTTTCCCATATATTTCCCAAGGCATTTGAAAATTGTTATATATAATCGCATAAAGGTATAAAAGCATTTATATAATAGAAATATATATCTTTTCTCTATCTAAAATATTATTTATTCGTCCGAGATTATAATAGGATACACGTTTTAATATGAATTCCGTTCTTCTTTATTTGTGGGCTATTAGATAAATCTCAAAATGGATCAAATGATCTATAATAGCCTAATAGCTCTTTGTCGGGTCATTCTGTCCGTGTCGTTATGCGAAATGAAATTTATCCTTGAGACGCTATCTTTTTTTCCCTCGTGGGTCTGTTAATAGAAATAAATTTCTATGGTCAATTGTTAAATAAAATTGTCATTAAGAATAGAAGATGTCAATAATGTAATAAACTATCGTAATAACAGAGCTTCTTTGTTTCACGAACGATCGTTCTTAAGAAGAAATTTCAGAGTTAAAGGGCATACTTATCGATAATTGTACTTTAAGTACTGAAGGAAGTAACTGACCCGAGATGGAAATATTTCTTCAAAAGAATTTGATAAGAGAATGAGAAAATATGTAACGTGTATTCTTCGTAGTTTCGCGTTTCTTTCTTTTTTATTTAATTTTTCTTTATTCCTGCCTTTTTTTTCGTTAGTACTCTTTAGAAAAGGAGAACACAGAATTCTTCGAATAAATATTAACGATAGAGATAAGATAATAGCCAGTGCGTTGTTTCTCTTTGACGTAATAATATCCTCTAACGATGAGTCATACTTTGAGCTTGAACAGAGTAATGACAACAAAAGATTAAAAAGTTGTCGACTCGAAGGATGACCTCGAAAATGTTAACGAATGATATATGTATTTTCTTTTATATAACATATTTTGTTTATATGTGTATATATATATATATACATATGTATGCATATATAATTTTTCTTTTATTAACACACGTATATCCTCCCTTTCTCTTCTTATTTACAGACGAACGAGACGCCATACAAAAGAAGACCTTTACGAAATGGGTGAACAAACATTTGAAAAAGGTAATATCTAAAGTTCATAAATTTGTTGAAAATTTTCTATCGACGAATCTCGACGTGTTTTTTATTAAGAAGAATTATATAAGAATGTAATAATCGATTATAGTCATTGTCGAACTGTCGAACCTTTCAAAATCATTTCGACAAGTTATTATAGAACTTTCAATGCGATGACTCGACGAAATACTTACAGTTTTAGAACTACGTCATCGTGATATTGTACGTACATCGCGATATTGAAGTATATCGTTAAGATGACAGCATATTTTTTCTTTTCTTTTCTTTTTTTTTATCTTTTTATAACAAGATACTTGGCAATTAAATGATACAACGTTTTATCTGAAAGTTGACATTGCTTTATTTTTGATAACGTACGATTATCACTAATATTCCGTTAGTCCAACACGACATATAAATCAGTTACTCTTTGATTTCGAATCGTACTTCAGTCGATACTTTATAAAAAAAAATAATATTCTTCGTTCCGCTAACGTCATTTTATTGTTATATGTAGATAACGAGGAACGTGCGTGGATAACGTTTATCGATCGATTCTATACTTTCATTTATTGAAGTGATTCGATCTTCGTCTTTACATTTCTGGTTTGATAAGTCGAATCGTTATGGATCTAGAAAATATTAAGATCTAAACAATATAGCAATTAGATTCGGACTGCATTAAATTTTCAATATTTATTTTATACTTTTATTTTAATACTTATAGATTAATATTAATCTTTTTTAATTTCTTCACTCGTATTTTATTTATATCATTTGTATATACATATGTATGTAAATTTAAAGTTATACGTCAAACGAATCGGATAACATATTATATGTAACAACGATGACATCATTAACAATAATTACAAAGAGACAGAGAGACAAAGAGAGTTGATCTCGAAAGCGACAATGGTATTATATGTCCACTTGTGTTATATATATTTTTAACACGAGCCATTAAATTTCATGGAACGTTGACTGACTTGCTGGTATATACATATACTTTTCGTGCGTGAAAAGGGACTAATTGATTTTTGCATCTCCCTTTGGTAGAATTTAAATGGGCAGAAATTTAAAGAGAATTTATAGCTGTAATATTTAGGCGGCATCTTTGTTTAAATGATGACCTTCTGACGTCATTCTATTTCTTGCGGTAACAGAGAGGAAGAAAATCAAGAAGCGACACGCTATCCGATTGCGAACAATACTAAGAGACTCGATACTTATTATTTCGTCTTTCTTTTCGTTTCGCTCTTCTTTCCTTACGTACTTACGCGCAACACTATTTTTCTCGTCTGTGACGTTGTATATGTGTGTGTGTGTGTGTATATATATATATATATATATATATATATATATATATATATATATATTATTCTATAATTTTTATTACAATGATTATTCACACATAATAATAACATCTTGACGAATGATTCGATCGAATAATATTTATTTTTCGTTAAAAAGTTGAACTATTCGATATATAATCATATTAAAAAATAATTAGGATACAATTCGAAAGCATAAATATTTCTCATATTTGAAAGATTCGATTTATAACGAAGAACAACCAAGTGAATCACTATACGTATAGCACGTGACAGGAATGTATTTTGATAAATCCCAATGAGAACGTAGTGATTCTTACTCGACTGAAATAAGGCTTCTCTGATGTAAGGTAAAAAGAAAAGAAAAGAAAAGAAAAGAAAAAGGGTTGCTTGTGTAGAGTAAGAGGATAGAACAGTATCATCGAAGGGGATATTTTCGAAGGAGTGGAATTTTTCGAAGGAACGCGTTTGACTTTTTTGTTTTTTCTTTCTTTTTTTTCCTTTCTTCGATTTTTGTCTTTTTTACGTACGACCGAAGCGGAACGAGGTCGCGTTCCTTCGCACGACGCTCCTGCTTTATAACTCGATACGTGTGGCTGTAGTGTATATACGTGATGTGAATTCTCACACGTAAAGGAGAAAGAGAGAGAAAGAATGAGAGAATGAGAAAATGAGAGAACGAGAGAATGAGAGATACTTGAGGTTGGTCGAGCTCTATTCCAACGTAAAGCGAGATGCGCATCGTTTCCAGTTTCTATCACTTCTCGAATCGTTTTTTACCCCTAAATGGTATATGCATCTCTGTTTCCCTCTCTCTCTCTCTCTCTCTCTTCTTTTTTTTTCATTCTGTATGAAAAACGAAAGAGAACATATTTCATTTATGATTCAGTATGAAAGAAAAGCGACAAGACTATATAACAATTTTACAATATGATATTGCCTATTTTTCGTATATGAAAATAAGGGAGAAGATATTTCGTTAAGATCGAGATAGAAAATATTTCACTTAGAATTCGGAACGAAACAGAAGTCAAAAGAATGGATAACAAGTTTAGAATATATTGTTTATATCGTGTACGTAAAGAAGGGAGAAGATATTTCGTTATATATCTGTTTTTCTTTTCCTTTCTATCGTTTCATATCGATCGAAATAAATAAAAGACATTTCTAGAGAGAAAATCAAGAAAGAAAACGCGGGAGGACTCGTCGTGAAAATAAAACAATTTTCAAAGAAATGAAATATCAATCGTAAACATTGTCAATAGGGATCGATTCGATTCCCCTTGATGTATTCGGACAATTGGAATCGTTGATTAAATGAAGTCCTCTTCGTCTCGATGTCGTCCGTCGTTGCTTCCCCCAACTCTCACTCCCCTCCCCCTATTCACTATATACGAGACGAGAGAATTCTATACGAATTGAAACAGACAGAACTCGACGAGAATAAAATCATTGCGGTAACAACGTGACGAAATTAAACTCGTAAACTGTTTTTTTTTTTTCTTTTTTTTTGGTGAAATAAAAAGAAAAAAAAAAAGAGAGAAGAAACGAACATTAATTCGTGTTTCGCGCGTTGACGAAATCAACAAAGATGTTTGACGATCGGAAGAGTTTTCGAGTAACTTTTATTTCGTTTCGTTGTATATTTTTCGAGTATCAGATCGTAAAAAAAAAAGAGCTCGTAAAGAGAGAGGAAATCGGTGAAGATGAAGTATGACGAAAAGAAGCCGAAGGAAGTGTTTTTAAGTTATTTAGATCTTAGATATCTTCGTAGCTGAGTTTTATTATGGTATGGAAATAAATGACTCATCGACAACGACAGCATCAGCAGCAATAAAAACAACAGCAGCAGCAATAGCGAGTCTCACAGCATAAGCAACGACGATTTATTCGAACCAAAGCGCGAGTATGCGTTTATAGTATGGAAGGGAAAAGGGACGACGAATCATGACCGTATACGGTTGAAATTGTCTCGTTAACGTATAATCGTCTCGAGTTGACGTCCCTCTATCTCTTTCTTTCTTTCTTTCTTTCTATCTTTCTAATCTCATTGTCCATTCTTTTATACGTGAGTACATCGATATCAGTCTTTTTAACTTCGTTAAAGTTAATATCGAAAATCGTCCATTTAATTTCGAATATCTAGCGTGAGAAAGTATATTTTAAATCGTTTGCGTTCGTGGACTTTTCCTCCTCGATATTTATTTATTTATTTATTTATTTATTTATTTATTTATTTATTTATTTATTTATTTATTCGGAGCATTTCGTTTTTGCCATGCCGTTCGTGGAAATATTTTCTTCTATTCTAATTCAGTTGGAGTATCTTGAATGCTTTAAAGATGCGGAATAAATATCGGTTTTATCCATCTATGGATGGATAGATTGGTTGGATAGATGGGTGGGTTGTTGAATTCATGAATGACAATTAGTAGTTCTAAGTATTCTACTCGTTCTTTATTTCTTTCTTTCTTTATCTAATCGTTCACTGTCTTAATCGTATTAAATATATGTATCGTATTAGATAATCGTATTAGATATATATATATATACACACACGCGTATATATTTATTTATTTTATACTTTTTACCTCGCGATTATATAAAACTTATTATTCTTACTCTCTTCGGTTCTCGAGTTTTTTTTCTTTTTTCTTTTTTATTATTGTTGTTTTATTTTCGTCCTTGGCATTATGGATTGCATAATTCGCAGCATAATAAAGATTCCTATACGTATCTGTCTCTCGTTACGTCAGCTACCATATGATATTTCTTGCCTAAAGGAGTTCATGAGTAAATGAGATTCTTTGTATTATTATTCTTTAGATCTTTTTTCCGTCTTCTTCTTCTTCTTCTTCTTCTTCTTCTTCTTCTTCTTTATATAGTTTAATTTTGTTTCATTTCGAATCTGACGATTCATTATCATATTGTGATTAATTAGGATTGTCCTTCCGAGTTTTAAAATACTTTGATTACTTTGAATGAGTATCTCGTAGTTATGTTACGATTTAACATAAATCTCGTTATCCTTACATTCCAATCTTTGACATAGTATACCTGATTGCAATAATCTATCATGTTTCAGAACTCGTATATGTATCAATAGTATACTTTGATATGGATAGATCGAATTGCTTTGTGTCTATCGAATATTAATTTAAAGAACGGAGACAATATCTTATTATAGGCATTCGAAGGTATTAAATATTAAAAAAAAGAAAGAAAGAAAGAAAAAGAAAACCGTAACAAATAAAGTGATATAAAACATATTAATTTTGACGTTTGATCTTATTAGTATGATTTAGATAATATATAATATATAAGATAATAGCTCGTAAACGTTAGTAACAGTAGAAGTTTTCATATAATCTTAGTCTCATCCGTTAAATCACTTAGGTTTACCGTTCGTAACACGCAATCTTTTTATCACCTCTTGTTTGTTCATCGTTGGTAAAACTTAAAGCGTGTCGTTAATACGTCATCGTCTTATTTTCACCACTATATAAATGGTAGTAACGATGTATGAATTATCACTAGTTGACAGAGTATTCCAATCAATAAGAAAAAAATATCGTTAAAACGATAGTGGTTATCTCGCATCGATTTCTAATCGTTTGATTCGTCTAATGAGTGGAGTTAAATGTAATTTTTTATTTTAGAATCAGACGATACGCGATCGAGAAATGCAAAAATTAATATTTATATCCAAATTAAAATTCATTGAATTCCTAATAAAGATTGATATTTCAATGCGTTAGAGTTAACTTTTTTTCTTTTTTTTTTTTTTAAATCATAAAAATTCATTTAAATAAAAATAAAGGACGCTTCAAATTTTTGGATTTAAATTCGAATGAAAAAAAAAAGAAGAGAGAGAGAGAAAGAGAAAGAAAGAGAGAAACAAATCCGAATGAAAAATTTCTTATTAAAAGTTAAAAAAAAATTTTACGAGATATATTTATTAGGATAAATAATTCTAATGTTTGTCTCTTTGTGTTACGAGATTGCAAGTAGGCTGAATTTCCAGTCTTGGCTGTTCGATTCGCCATCGTGTTCGCGCCCACGTTCGATCTCGCGAGTCTGACCTTATTCGGAAACCTTCTCCCGCGCCCACTTGATCCTTGCTCATTTCGTTACCTCCTACCGGTGTGAGCTGCTGTTGCTGCTGCTGTTGCTGGTGTTGCTGTTGGTACAGAACTCGAGATTGGGTGGGGACAACTCGAGATTGTGGCGCAATCCTTTAAAGTGGGTGCACTTTTAAAGTGACATTCGTCTGTGTGTTCTGTGTGTCATTGCGTTAAGGCGCCACAATTCTTTAATCGACAAAAAACAAATTAATCCGTTTCCTCTTTTTGTCTCTCATATCAATGTCTCATATCAGCGATTTTAAATATAACCTAATATGGGATTAGTTTATATTTGGAATTACATTTTTTTTTCTTTTTTAAAGCTCTATAAAGGACTCTGAATTCTGTCCTTCTTTTTTCTTCTTTTTTCTTCTTTTATTCGATTTTAAAATTGTAGAAAATCTTATTGGATTTTATATTACATTATTATTATCATTATTTATATATGCTATTTTAAATTGATATGAAATACAAGATTATATCACATATGTATATACATAAACAGAAATTTTTATTGTAGCAATTTTGAAGATCGTTTCATCTAAAACAAAATGCTCGTTAAAAATTTTCGTAAACGAATTCAATTTTTCTTTTTTTTTTTCTATTTTTATTTGGAAGATGAGCTAGTTCTCGTTATGTAAATCTATCGATTTGATTTTTCAAGAGATACAGTCAATCGAAGGCAATGCATTTGGTTAATTTCCAGTAAGCGTGATTGGTTCAGCCCGTTATCGGGGTCGTACGGTATTTTAATGGATGACTTTCGTCACTCCCGCAGTCATTACTTTGTGTACTGCTTGAAGGCAGAACGAACGCCCGTATCTGGTTAAGAACTGGAGCGGCAATCCCACACGCATCGAACTTCTGAAAAGTCATTGCAAAGGAAGGACTTCGTGAAAGTTTTTTTGAGAAGGGATGTTGTTTATGTGTTCATCTCCTTCGTTCCAAAAAGATGATATAGAAAGAAAGAGAGAGAGAGATTCTTCTCTTATAACTTTTCTTTTTACGAGTTTTATTACTAAGAATCCTCGAATAAAAGTTTATCTCTGTTTTACGAGTGATAAGAGATAAGAAAGAGATCATTTAATAAGATTCTTCTTACTTTTTAACACGTCGATGATTCTCGTCTTCGAGATATTTTAAAAGAAGATAATAGAAAAAGAAAAAACAAATATTTAATCATTATCGTAATCACCAATCTCTTCGATTTTTCTTTTCCTCTTCTTTTTTTTTTCTTTTTTTTATATATATATTTATCTCTTTCATGCATACCTACAACAGCATTGGAAATATGTCAAGGTAAGTAAGGGATACATCCTTACGATAACTTCGACTTATTTTATTCAAGACACGTCACAATGATCACACTTTTTTATATTAACATATATAAATATATAGGTATATATATATATAGAAATGCCATGTAGATAGGCTCTCTCGTACTGATACACACATAGAAAAAAAGAAAAAGGGGGATCACTCAAAGAAACTTGCTTTTCCTCTTATATGTACATAATACATACATACATACATACATACATACATATGTATATACACGGATGCATATGTATATAATCCACACATGTTTACATCATACGTATACGCGCATTTCGATCATTGACAAATCATTTTTATGATAATTATTATTTCATCATTTTAATCGAAATCGCTTATACGTTATTAAGACATATACACATATATATATATTTATGTATGTACATACATACATAAATACATATATACGTACATACATACATGTCATACAAACAGTTTATAACACGACTTTTCTCACAAACACGGTGTTGGTTTCATCCATGTTTCTTTCAGACTTACACGTGCCTGCACGTGTGCGTTCTTGTCAACAACCAACCATGCTGCTCCCCCACCGTAAGTTCCATGGTTATTGCATACGATCGTAAAATTGTAACAAAGCAAAACAGCGGCGGCAGCAGCAACAGCAACTGCAGCAATAATTTGTTATGCATGCTTTTTTTCATTCTATTTTTTATAGACATAATCATTTATTGCATTTAATAGCTCATCTTTGAGAATTAATTTATGTTAAAAAAACTTCGCTTTTAATTTTTTTTATGTCTTTTTTTTTTCTTTTTTTTTTCTTTTCGAAGGTATCGATTATGTCTTTTTTATTACAAACTAGTTTTGCAAGAAGCTATTCAGTTAGTATAATGTTCATCTTCCGGTAAAGTATCTGAATCATTTTGTAGAATTACAAAAATCTGCTATTTAAATCGTCAAATGATACGTCATTTATGTTAAACAAATCAATTCATTTTTAAATCGTTGCTGCTGTCAGTGAATGGCAATTTCCAACTCCTTGCTTCTAATTTTATAATAAACATTAGCTTCCATGTTTCAATATCGTTTATGGTCCATTAGAAATAATATTATAATAATCGAAATATTATTTAGGAAATTATTCTTTTTTTTTTTTTTTTCTTTATTTTATACATCTATCTCACGTACCTCTTTACTGTTTTTTTTATATACCTATGCATTGTGTGCATGATTTTAAAGCGAATTCTTAATCATTCCATTTGGCTTATTAATAACATATTAAATTTATAATCGTGAACACGATTGAACTTTATTCTCCGAATGTTTATCAGTATTTTATTTAATTCGCCTATGAAATCTTTCTTTTATTTTCCTAATCTCGTTGATGTTTATGTCGCACGATAATGCACGTAATTTCACTGTAGCACGGTAATTGTTTTCAATCTCGACACACGGCACAATACACAGCACATTTCACATATATCCATTAGCTTATTTTATATTATATTTAATTTATCATACGAATTGTTTACAATTTATTTATTACGACATCTTTTTTATTTCGTACGATTTATTTCCAAGATATATATATATGTGCGAGGGATCATTTCAAATGCATCTGTTTTTATCGTTTAGTAAATAGTTTCAAGTGCGGAGTGTAAATACTTTTAAATAAGACAAGATATAAGCAAAAACGATGGGTAATATCGGTCAAGAGATAGAGAGAGAGAGAGAGAGAGGAAGAATCGTATATAGAAAACATGACCGATATCTAGAATAATTATTTATCATTAGACATGTAAATCGATTAGACTGCATTAGTTTGTTCTCATATTTTTAAATTAATTGATTTTTTTTTATTCCAAATAATAAAAATTAAATGTACAGTATATTTTAATTAATTGATCGATCGATCGATCGATTAAAATTATTGGAATTGTATTTGTTATACTTGAAGAAAATTCAGATTGTCTTTTGAAAGATCCTCGCACAATCGATACATATTTTCACGATGATCTTTAATTTTTAATGATTATTGTAATAATTTGAAAGATTCATCATCGTCTAATATTTTCGTTTTTCTTTCTTTTCTTTCTTTTTTTTTTTTTTTATCTGTTTTAGGCCAGCAGACATGTCGGAGACCTGTTCGAGGACCTGCGGGACGGGCACAACCTTATCTCCTTGTTGGAAGTACTCTCAGGGGAGCATCTTGTAAGTGTTAATAATCATTTAATCCAATAATAATAGAACGCGTTAAAAAATATTATTTCTTAGATCGTCGAAAAAATTTGTTAATAGTAATAATCTGTGCTATACGGCTTAAAAATTATATTACTAATAGGATTAATTTTAATGAATCTTTTTATTGGATATTGTTCTTATGCAATATGTAAATAAACTACATAAATATGTAATAGTAATAATAATTGTTCTAATTCTAGCCACGGGAAAGAGGAAGGATGCGTTTCCACATGCTGCAAAACGTACAAATGGCACTCGATTTTCTTCGATACAAGAAAATCAAGCTTGTAAACATACGTGCCGAAGATATCGTTGATGGCAATCCTAAATTGACGCTTGGCCTGATTTGGACCATCATACTGCACTTCCAGGTAGGTGGTCGGATATCAACACTGAAAGTTAGAACAGTTTTCGATTTATTCTGTTCCTTATTATTCTTCTCTAAACGTTTTAAAATTAGTTGCATAATTTCATTAAATTAGAACGTATATACTTATTTATTTTTTCTAAAATAATCGATAGCAACGAATAAAAATCGAGAGATCGAGCACTTTTAGATTTAGTGTAATTCATTCAGAAGAAAAAAAAAATAATAATTTAGCGATATATTTTAGGATAATAATTTACTAGATTTGGGAAAAAGAAGAATAATGTATATTCCTTTTAATTTTTAATTTCGAAATAAGATCCAAACGTGTTTGAAATTCATTTTGAATGGAACGGATGTGGTGTCAGGTGAATTTTATAAATTATCGATCGTCTTTGTTAGAAAGCGTTGTACATAGGAATCGGTATTAGAAATAAGGACAGAGATTCGCACGGATGTTATTATGTAAACGGAGGGAGCGAGGTTCGAACATTTCGCGCCATAACCATTCGTCTTCGGTCGCTTCGTGTGAAGCTTGGATGGCTTAGCTCGAGTGATTCACGGCTGCGTATTTTTGGTACGCGCTATACGATTTCTCTATGTTATACTCTCTTTCCCTCTTTCTCTCTCTCTCTCTCTCTCTTTCTCTCTTTCCCTCTTTCCCTTTATCTATCTCACTTTCACAGGTTATTCTCGATTTTATAGGCCGGCGTACGTGTCGTTTCAACGAGTTTATCGCACCCTCCTTAGGTCAAATTCGCAAATCTTCTAAATTAATTGACTTTTCTTCTTCGTCTTCTTCTTCTTCTTCTTATTTTTCTAAGACGAACTTATCGACTATTCCGATAATTTATGACAATTATCGAATAGACATTTATTTAATAATATTTAAAAAATTTTGTGTACATATAGATCGATATAACAGATGATGATTTGAAAAGATTTTAGATTTCTTCAATAATTTTTCTACCGTATTAAAATAGTCTGTAAATATCGTTGGAACGTTTCGATGATTATTAGGAAAGATTAAGAAAATTATTTTCGATCGTAAGATCGATGAAATATTAAAGTAGATATAACAAAGTCGAATTAATGTTCGAATTTATTGCGATAATTGGTCGATGATCGATATTGATTTAAATTGACAAATTATTTCGTAAAAGCGCGCAGTTCAATACGTGATATAGTTTAATAGTAATCTTTAATCGGATTTTTCGATCAAAACGATGATCGATATTCTCGATGATGATGAAGCAGCAGCATCCGACGATCTTTTCTCGCTCGACCAGCAGTTTATCGAGTAACGTGATCCGACGTGTCGGTTTAACCGCGGTTCACGGCGCATTTGCAAACGGTAGCCACGCTGATTAAAATAAAAGAGATAAAACGACTTGAAGGAGAAAGAGAAGGAGAGAGGGAGAGAGAGAGAGAGAGAGAGAGAGAGAGGAAAAGTAGCAAACGATCTTCGAAGCTATGAGCGCTCTTCATTCATCTCTTTATCGATTAAATTCATCTTCGCCTTTGCGAATTCCGTCTTCTTTTTACCATCTCTTCGCACATTCTTTCTTTTTCTTTCCTCTTTTTTTTTTTGCCACTTGCATACACTACACGCACTATCAAGACTTCTCCCGTCGTTGATTAATAAAATCCAAATATTGTTTTTTTTCGTATGCGAAAGTCAAATCATTTTTATCTCGGATAATATTTGATTCGATTGCAAGAATTCTTTTTTCTTCTCTCTCTCTCTCTCTCTCTCTCTTTATTTTTATGGAGTATTTCGTTCAATATTTCATCTTTAATCGATTGAAAGATCGATGAATTATTTCGTAGATATTATTACGCGCAGTATTACTTCACAATATTACTTCGTAAATATTAATCGACTATAGGAAAAATCGACATTTCGCAAGATTTACATTGTAAATGCAACGGAGCTCATCCAAGTAAAATAGAAATTTGTTTAGTGCACTAATGTGCATCTTTAATAGCGCAATTCCTCTCTCGAATGAACGCATATCTCTTCCTCGACGTTGCATATATACATATATGTACTTTTCATTCTATTTTTCTCTCTGTCAGCATCGTCGTCTTATAGAGTCTCCTTCTCTCCTTCAATCGTGAAAGGGCTCCTTTGTGTGAATAAAGGAGCCACGAACGGAGTCGCGTTATCGTCAAAAATTGAACGCCGTTCTTTCGTCGTTCCGTACTGCAAACGTGAAACGCATTCCTGATCGTAAAAATGGAAATAAGAGGGAACGATGTTGTTAGTTATATAGTATGTGTGCGTATTGAATGCCAGCAACATTCAACCGAAGAAACGTCGAATTCAATAGTCTCTTTTCAGGTTTCTTTTTAAAATGTTTTATTCGAATTTGAAACCATGTTACAACTTTGTTCGCGCTCTTTCGTTTTATTTTTTATTTTTGTTCTTATTTATTTATTTTTGCTTCCTCTTGTCTCATAAAACGTCAAAAAACAGATTCAAGAGAGAGATCTTTTAGATTTATTACAATTTTTTTTTTTCTTTTTTTTGACCAGTCAAATTTCTTTACAGGAAGTAGCCTCGGTATTATTAAGTAAATAATTTTAATTTAAAAATTTAACGAAGAAAAAAGGAAATGTATATATATATCGACCGACATCTTAACGCATAGTCTAGACGTGCATAGTATTCTTCACTCTTGTTTGCGAATAGAATAACGAACTACTGAGAGAAACATGTGGCCAGATCAAAAGCCGCGGCCTCTCGTATGCTCCTTTTTTCCCTTAGTTCACCGTGTTCGACGTATGTTCTCGACGGTGAAAAGCCGCCGGAAACGCAAACACAACACACCGATCGCTGCTTCCTGGATCCGTCAAATGATACGAGACGAGGTTCGATTCCTCGAACACGTAATGCATATCGACAAATATATATGTATGCGTACGCGTGTATATATATATATTTAAATATAGATAACGAGTTTGTTTTCTATTTTTAAACTTCCCGGGTGTTTTCGAAGAAGTCGCATTTGCTGGTAGTATCAGAAATTGGCGGGAAGTGGGATTCTAAGGTTTTCTCATGTTTTTTTTTTCTTTTTTTTTGTTCTCGTTCTTTATCATGTTAAGAACAATCACAGTCGTCTAATAGTGATATCTTTTTTTTGTTCTTTTGCGCCGCAGAGATGGCGACGCAAGGTAAGTTCTCCCTAAAATAAATAAGTATTGGTTTTTTTTCTTTTTCTTTTCTTTTTTCTTTTTCTTTTTTCTTTTTTAAGCGAAAGCAGCAATTGTTCGCCCGCTCGAAAAAAAAAAGTTTTTCTCGAAAGCTCGCTCGAAACTATTTACTTACTTCTTTGTGGGCGTAGTAGTTCAACGTTGAGAGAAAGAGAGAAAGAGAGAGAGAAAAAAAGAAAAATAGAGAGAATGAGAGGGAGAGAGATAGAGAGAGAGAGAACGACGAACTCGCGCGTGTTACTATCCCCGAATGACCGTTTTCTATATCGAGTTGAGATAGAGCTTGGAATCGAAGAAACAGTATAGTACAGAGACGGAATAGTAGTAGTAGTAGAAGTAGTGGTAGTAGTCGGTAGTAGTAGAAAGAGAAAGGATAGAAATAGTGAGAGAAAGAGAGAGAAAGAAAGAGGTGAATAAATAGCTTGTTCATGCGAAAGTGCTGGGACTAATAGTAAAAAGGACAAGATTTGTCGATATCAGTATTCTTGTCCAATCCATTTTACACATTCCTTTGAAGTCTGCTTTCCCATTTGGAATGTATTATACATATATACAACGTCCTTTGGAATGCATTCTGCATTCTCTATTAGCCCTTCGAACTTTCTACAAAGGTCTAAAAAGAAGTTATTCTACAGGATTTCTTACACTTGTTTTCTCTCTTTGATTTATAAAGGGAAAGAAAAAAGAAAGAAAAGATACAAAAAGAAACGAGATAATAGACATTCCTTAAAAATATATTCCTTCGAGAACTCGCGCTATCTTCGTCGTTCTACTCTACTCGCTAATTCTTTTCCGTTTCGTTTTGTATTTTCGTTCATTACGAAACTGAGGTCGTTGCACGTTACGTTCGTCTTCGCTTCTTCATTTTTAGATATTTTAGTGTGTTAAAAATAAAGAAAAAAAAAAAAATAGAATATTAAGAATAATTGTTAAAAATAATATATATATATGTATATTAATCTCTCGTATGTGGAGTGTAGAAAACTGCATTAACGATACGAGGTTATTACGTAGACTGTTTTATCGGCTAAGCTCGTTCGCTTCTTACTTTTTCGATAGTAGATGGCGTTGAACGTACTCATTCTAAACTAATTCATTCATAGTAAATTTTTGAATGACTACGTAGTACGGGATATACGTAGGAGTCCTTTATGAATGAAGTCGTTTGTATTTTCCAAGAGTATTCATAATATTTATACGAAAATGATTAATGTATATCACGTTATCGATTTTATTGATATCATTTGTTTCATTTTTTATAGAGATTAATAATTAACACGGGCCTTGCACGTACGCGGATGCATGCTTTCGCTAAGTGCTTGCGTATTATAGACGCTATCTTTGCATCAAATTTGTAATCGTAGATAACAACAAACGCTTACGTTCGTTCTACATGAACAGTTATTAACGCTATAATGCTGTTGTTTAAATTAAAATTAATTAACGAAGCTTTTGTGCTTCGTATCCGTTCGTACTGACTTATTATTATACATGAGTGTTAAAAAAAAAAAGGAAAAGAAAAAAGAGAGAGAATCAGAAAATCACGTTTTAATGAAAAAGATCAAGAAATCGTGCATTTTCCAAAAAAATAAAAAATAAAAAATGAATCATCGTAAGGAGTCTAACGTGAGTTCTGCGTAGACGTAAAACTCGTAGCTCCTTTGGATTTCCTTTATCGGTCAAGGTTCGCTCGGTAAATATACTTAAGCGGCGTATACCTACGTAGATACGACGTTACGGTGTGTAATAATGTCGCAATTCCTTCAACCGTATTTGTCAAACGCGTCGTCCTCGACTCTCCCTGGTAGCTTGATTCCGACGAGAGAGTGAAAGAAAATCACGGAATGATACTCGGAAAGGTGGAGAAATTTTTCTTACACTTTTGGATCAATGATCCAGTTCTTTTCTTAGTTTCCCAGGAAAAAAAAAAACAGAGAAAATAACGTACACAGATAGAGAAACTTGCGCGCGCATTAAATGCAATGTCATTTTCTATCGAAGTTCTATCGAAGGTCTTCGTTGAATAGATAACGTAATACTTAAAGTGCGTGTTTGGTTTAGTAATAGATTCTTACAAAGAATTTATTTTTTTTTTTATGTTTGAATTACGGTTTTTATTAAATTTATATCTCCATTTTCTTTTCTTTACTTTCCTTTTCTCTCTCTTTTTTTTTTTTTTTAAATATTGAATCAAAAAGCTGAAACTTTCAAAATAATTGATAATTGAGATCGATTATAAAAATGATTTGATTTTTACTTTCTCATTATCGAAATTTGTAAGTTTATTTCTTCTTTGATTATTTTGTTTACTCCTTCAAACATGCGTAGGTATAATATCGTGTTGGTGTTAGAATGAATTATGTTAAAGAAGACTACGTAATATAACATTTTCTTTTTCCTCTAACGATGCACTCACAATGTCCGTCGTTATTGATCAAAGTCAAGTAAGTAGTTAAGGGTCTTCTTCGATCGAACTCTGTAAGTTTCAACGATCGATAAGCGTTTCTTTCTTCCTTAAAGTAACAACGTAAGAGAAGACATTAAACTGACAAGAATATTTCTATATAGAATATCATTATCAAAAAAAAAAAAAAAAACTCAGGAAAAAGGATTGAAAGAAAGAAAGAAAAAAAACGAAAAAAAGAAAAACAATACTGCGTCTATAAAAATAATTCTATGAACGTATCAAAGAGGAAAGTGATTCGAGTTTACGTCGTACAACTTAATTAATACATATGTTCGCACATACATATATGTATGTGTGTTTGTGTTGTCCAAGAAATGACATTTAATTAGATCACGTAATAATGTCGTAGAACGTGAAAAATTATATAATTAAAAAGCAACTTGATTTCTTCTATTCGCTTTCTAAGATGATATTAAAAGTTCATAAAATAGAAGAGAATTTTATTTACGTGATAATGAAAATAAAAATTTAAGAGAAAAAGAAAAGAAAAGGAAAGAGAAAATTAACTTAGAAGATCCATTTTTGGTGTCTTTCAAGATATCACCCACGCGTTTAAGTTCACCTACGCTTATGTCTCAAAGTCGTCGTTGTTTTTCTCTCTCTTTTTGTCTCTCTCTCTCTCTCTCTCTCTCTCTCTGTGTCTCTCTGGTTCTTTCCAAAAACAGACAGCATCGTCGAAGATACTAAAAGTGGGTCGAGAGAAAGAGAGAATCGTTGAAATCGGGCGGATGCGTCGAAAGCCTTTTTAGACTCTTACCTTTTGTTGTACCATACTCACTTTTTTCTTTCTTTCTTTCTTTTTCTTTTTTTCATTCTTTATACCATGAGTAGTCCAACGTTGTTCTTTCCCGTGAAACACTCGTGGAGGATGTCTTGCGAACATGACATCATTCGTCCGAATAAGACTCGTGGAGTAAGTCGATGGTGATGCCGCACTTGGAATATCGTTAAGTCCGTGCCGTTCTCTTCCGTGCAAGGTCGATCAAAGAAAAATCACTTTTAAATTAGCAAACCAATTATTTATTCTTCCAAATATATCAAAAACAAAAATAAAAAATATAAAATTTAAGAATAACGACTCTAGTAGTAATAATAATGATAACAACAACAATAACAAAATAATCATTTTATTTTCGATAAAATCAGATCGTCGATTGATTGAAAGAAATGAATTGTCATTATTTTATATCATTATTTTCATTTGTTATTTTATTTTATTTATTTCTTTTTTCTCTTTTATATATGGAGAGATCCTTGTATCAGAATGAATTCCATAGTATACCGGAAATCATAATGATGACGATCAGATTGGCACTGGCAGGAGCTACGAGCTCATATCCGGTTTGCCGATCTCCACGATCGGGCAGCCAGTTCTCTCCAGTCTTTGTACCTTCTTCGTTCCTTTCTACTTTCCTTCTTCGCTCCTCCTCTCCCTTTCCCTCTTCCTCTCCCTCTCCCTCTCCCTCTCCCTCTTTACCGTATTGCTGGGGTATACACCGTAAATCGAGATTACACAAACCGGCATTGCCATACGGCTTTCCACTTGCTCTTCTTCTTTTCTTTTATTTTTTTCTTCTTTTCTTTTCTTTTATCTTTCTTTTTTTTTTTGTTACATCCGGTGGTCCTTTTATTCTCTCTTCCGGTACGTCAAATTATCCTCTGACAAATTAGGATCATTTTAGAAAAATTATATCGAGTTTGGAATAGTTGGTTTTGCAGAAAGTCAGTTCGCCGAGCATGAAACGATCACTTGGAGATGCACAATTAAATCTGACCGATTTTCTCTTAACGTATAACTGTATATTATAAATCTATCAATGTTACTAACGTAAGTTTTTCTCTCTTTGATCTCTCGCTCTCGCTCTCTCTCTCTCTCTCTCTCTCTTTCTCTTTCTTTCTCTAGCATAACATTATCTGAATATCAACCATCCGGTCACCTGCTTTCGTCTGCTCCAACGTCTTCCCATCTTTCTCAAACTTTCTAATTCTAAAATATTTAAAATATTAAAACATTATTATTCTTTTTTATTACTCTACAACCACTTTGACTTCCTCTTCTTCTCCGATCAACCTTGGCTTTTGAATTCCCATAAATATTTTCAAGGTATGAAGTAATTAACGAGTTAGGTCATTATTTAACGTCCTTGGTAAAGAATTTTGCTCATGGATAAGGCCATTCGTAAGAACAAAAGTGACTATTGTGTTCATAGAAAAAATCCCATATTATTTGATCTCATCATCATCATCATCATCATCATCATCATCATCATCATCATCATAAAACTCATATATACTTGCATTCCGTATTTTCGATTATGTTGTAAAATTAAACATGTGCTAACGCATTGGCATCAATTTAAAGAGATTGAAAGAGAACGGTAAAAAAATGAATAAAATTGTAATAAAAATGAAAGAAAGATGGCACTCAAGTTGCGTGGGTGTTCAACTTTTAAAGAGAAGTTGGTAGGGAAGAGATCGGCATCGTAACGCGCAGGCGCTTGAGTAGTCCGTGAGTAGAATGAGTTATAGTGGGGGTATAGGCGCTTCTCTCACCTGCCCGTATCGCGAACCTACTCTCCTGCGCTCGAAAGGACGCAGCACAGTGGCGGTCGGTGCGTCGTGCATTGCTATTCGTTCTGTTGTTTCTTTTCTATTCTTGTGCCACCGGTATCTCTATCTCTTTTCTTCTTGTTTCTCCTTATCTCGTTGGAGTGATCGTCGTTTGGATTGCGTTCACGTTGAAATACCTCGGGCATTACTTCCTTGTTATTATTAAATCGTTAGTTAATTTATAGAAAAATAACGGAAACAAAAAAAGAACTTTTTTCCCGAACTTATAATGTTCGAAATTCAATCTTTTTCGAAAGCTTCGATTTCGATTTGATAAAATTTCTACGTTTAAGTTTATTGATTTCGTCGTTCATGATAAAATTTTTCGTACGTAAAATTGAACTTAATAAAAAGTGACAACGTGTCCACGTCGATCGTTGTTCTGTTAGAGATTACATTATTAAAAAATAAAGAAAGCGACAGTGTGAATCTTGAAAAAATGTTGTTCATTGATATCGCTCTTGATTCTTTCGAGTAATGACATTAAGCCGTTTTTAAATAACGAGATTGTTGTTTAATGTCAGTTTTATTCGTTTCAATGCGAGAGGTGCGCGTGTCATGACGTCAGAATATACAGACAATTATTTTTCTTTCTCTATGATTGAATTCTCCTTGACGTGAGACACCTTAGTGTCGGAGCCCATCTATGTAGCTTATTTCACCGACCTACTCGCGATTATTTCCGACGTAAATGCGTGTTCTACGTCACCGTGGTATCTTCGAAGTAGGCGGTATGTGCGCTGTGTAGTATATTCGAAATGGTATAGAACGAGTCGTCAACCGCAAGTGTCTGGCACGTGTAACCGATTCTTCAACTTGCACATTACTTTGGCTGATTTTTTTCTGTCTTTTTTTCCTTTTCTTTTCTATTTTTTTCTTTCTTTTAATATTCCAAATTCGATTAATTGTTTATTTTTTATATCGAAACAGATTAAAAGTATCAGGCACTGCTATCGCTTCAAAAACCAATAGCAATAAAATTATTGACAGATGATTTATTTTGACAGATCATTTTTTTTTGTAGATAATTATATTACGATAATCTCTTCTTTTTTTTTTTTGTTGAAAAAAAAATTAATAAGAACCTTAAATGCCATTGTTGGTTATCAAATAATAATATGTCGTTAATTGGGTAATTGGAGATCCTTTGAAGGGTTAATTTGTGAAATTAAATGTTTATTAAAAGAACTTTAAAGATCGTTCGTTATGATTGGAAAGAATTTATTTTGCTAGTGTAACTACGAAGGATAGTTAAAACGTTAACTCGAACATTAACCACAAGGAAGTACCGCTTTCATTGGTGTACATCGCCGTTCTCTCGATGCCCTGGTATCCTGCTGAACGTGAACGCACGATCCAACAACGTTTTCCTCCTCTCTCTTTTTCTCTCTCTCTCTTTCTCTATCTATCTATCCCCTTTCTTTTTCTTCTGATGTCCCGTTCGACACGTAAAATCGAACTTCTTCTTTCGTTCAGCTTCGCGATCTTCCGGTTGTGTTGCACGGAGGAGAAGAAAAAGAAGAAGAAGTAGTAATAGAAGAAGAACGAGAGGAATTTTGTTTGGTGAACCTCGAGAACTCGTTTCTCTCTTCGTTCGTTCTAATTGACGTTGTGAAAAGCAAAAAAAAACAAACGTTGACTATATATATGATTGTTAAACGAGTGTCGTGAATTTTTTCCCCAAAGGAAAAAGAGATAAATAGAAGGCTTTGGAATGCGGGTTTTTTCGCTATATATGTGTGTGTATATATATACATATATGTACATGTATATGAAGTGAAACGAAAGTGAATTTGAAAAAAAAAGAATAGAACAATGTCGATATATCGATTTAGCAAAAGTGGTCGATTATTCGTACAAGGTACTCACGAAGATGACGATCGTGCTAACGTTATTTCCTCCAGTCGTACTGAAAGTCCTTCTGGCGATGATCTACAAGCGATCTATACTAAAAGACGTCTTTCCACAGAGGTCTTAGGTAGGCTCGTTCAATGATTCGTTGGATTCGCTCAAGTTTAGCTCGAAAGATAGGGACTGAGAGACTTAACTCATTTTTTAAGTCAAATATCAAATAATACGTATTATATATATACATTTTTTTTTTAATTTATTTTAAAACGATCATTATATGATTTATCATCTTATACATATACGTGATCGTTCTAAAATAAATAATAATATTTATTATTTCTTTTAGCGCGAAATAATTTATTCATATTTTAACTACTATTTCGTTAAAATTCTATTATTAATTCGATGGCAAACATAATTAATTATTCATCTTATTTGAATAATGATGAACACGAATGATAAAAATGATTAGCCTTGATCTTCGTTTAGTTAGTTCTCGCAGATGATCCAAGCTTAATAAGGATTCGTAGCCCGAAGGAAATCGATTAAAAATGTATAACGTAGGCGAGCGGAAATTGTTGGATGGTTAAAGTAACGTCGCATCTAGCCTCTTGCCAATGTCCTTCGATTATCGAGAACGGTGATATACCACCCACGATCCGCCTGTTTCATGTTGATCGTGATCTATATAATAAATATGGTGATATCTTCTGGAATGTTGGATGACTTTGAATCAACATAGTATTCCGATACACATTCATTAGTTTTTATCAATGTCATCCACGTCGAAATTGTAAATTCGTTCTGACGATCGATGCAAAGATTCGAAGAAAAATAAATGACGAATTAATCGCATGAAAAAAGAAAAAAATTACGCGCGCACACACACACACACACACACACACACACATATATATTAACGATTTAATTGGAATCTCTTGTGGTAAGACTTGTTTTTGTTATTTAGACTTTTAAAATATTATTTCTCTTTTTCTTTGGACTTCTCAGTCGATCTTTTGAGCATATAATTTTTTTTTTTTTTTCTTTACCTTGAGCGAATCATATTTGGTGTGAGAGACGAATACTTTATAGCTTCGAAAATTCGTATAATATCAAATTAGGCTCGTCGATCGAGTCGACGAAGACCTCGAGACGCGGCGAAAATGGCACTAAACGCATCGTGACGCGCATAGTTCGCAAGACAACGACGTTGACTCGTGGGGAAGAAAAGAGTGTTACCGAGGACCAAACCAAGTATGGCTCTCAAAAATATCTCAAGGATTCTTCCTCGTCCGCGACCTTGACTCGACATGCTTCTCCAAAAGCGAAGACCGTTAGGGTAAGAAACCGAGAGCCTTACGAACGTTGAAAACTCCAGACAATTATTATCTATGAAATATCTAGTTTCTGAAAGTATCGATGCACATTATTGTATCTGATCGATAAGAATTATCAGAAGATTTAAGGATCGATCTAGGACGGATTATAAAATAGATAAAGAAATATTATATTTAAGAAATTTCAGGAAAAGTCTAGGAAGCTTCGGAAAATAACATTTTATTTTATATTAAAAAATTATTGACATTATGTAGAAATTATTTAGAAAACTTTGTTCTATCATTAAGGTAATATCGATAAAAATGTCAAATCGTAAAAAAATAAATAATTATGTAATTGCTATAATCGAATCAAGTTGACGATTATCATTTGATATATAGATATCGAATCTTACTCATGTAACACGTCACATCTCATCTTTAAGATCGCTATATATATGTCTAAGGATCAGTATTGATTCCACTTGATTCTCTTTTTCTCTACACAAACATAAGTCATTTAGACAATGGATTTATTCTGTGTATAGCGTTAAATAACTCTTCGCACAAATGCAAAAAGCATTATCTCGACTCGTTCGGGTCGAACATGGTGTGCATTCTCTATGAGATTCGTATTATGCACAGGATCATTCGAATAGATCTTATCTATTTTCTAGTCGAGTTACACGACGACAGGTAATGGTAGCAATGCCTTATGTAACAGATCAAAGTTGCCGACGACTAATGTTGCGGAAATTTCACGAGCGTGTATGTATTGCTGCTAATTATCTTTCTAACTTTAATCCACATACACACAAACGTACACAAATGATTATTACGAATCTAAAAAGTATAAAAAATTTGATCAGCCGACAATGCAAACATATAAACATGTATAAGCAATTAATATGAATCAAGGAACATAGAAAATAATTTCGATCAGCTGATGGTATTATTTATTGTGTCAAATCTCATATATATTATTTTGCATGCATATATATATTTATATACATACACATAGGTTATTAATGAGTCAAAGAAAATACAGAATGATATCGATCATCTGATGTTATTATTGAATCATCATCTATTTGAATCATGGTGTAAAACATGAAGCATAAGGAAGCTTCACAGAGTCGCGACTTGACATTTAACGAATACAAGATAGCTCGAAGGAAAGAGAAAGAGTCGACGAACCCAATCGAGTTCGAGTTCGAGTTCGGTGCACCGTCATCAAACGATAACTCGATCGAGAACATCTGCTAAGTTAGGAATAATAAACGTGAAAGGCAAAGTAGAGAGAAATCTCATTGTTTTCTATCTCTCCTACACATCTCTTCTTTCTCCTCCCGTTCTTTTTTTCTTTTCTTTTTCTTTTTTTCGAAAAAGAACAAATACCAAACCACCCTCGTCTGCTAAAGTTTTATCGTTCTCCTTAAATACCATGGTCTATTTTCTCCGAAGATATTTCTCTCGTTGAATGCACGTTCTGGTCTACGAACTTAGAATAGATAAGAAAGGTATTTTTAGTTTAGACTAGGGAATGATTAATCTTTATACTATTCAAGTTACTGCTATCTACAAAGTAACATTTTTGAGTTATCTGTGATCAAAAATAGTTAGGACTCAAGTATCATAAAGTTGTCGCTTCTTGTTTCTTAATCATATCAACTTAAGTTACAGAATGAAAAGTTATGAATAATTTTGATTGAACTATCAACGAGTGTATCGTGTATGTAGTTAGACACAGAGAATGATTAGTTTATGTACTATTTAAATTTGTATCGCACAAAGAGTAACACTGTTGAATTATCTATGATAAAAAACATTTGAGAATTAAAACATCATAAAGTTGTTGCTTATTATTTGATCGTATCGATCTAATTTCTTCGGGAAATGAAAATTTATGAAGTCATAAAAAAATAAAAAAGAAATTAAAAAGAAATAAGTGGAAAAAGAAATGTTAATATGTTTATCGTATTGTTTTTTGTTACAGATATCAGACATTGTAGTAGGTCAAGAACCAAATGTAACAGCTCGAGAAGCTTTGCTAAGATGGGCAAGACGTTCAACAGCTCGTTATCCTGGTGTCCGTGTGACAGATTTTACTTGTTCCTGGAGAGATGGTTTAGCGTTTAGCGCACTTCTCCATAGAAACCGTCCAGACCTCGTCGATTGGAGAGGTGCTCGTGCAAGTCAACCTCGAGAACGGCTCGATCGGGTCTTCCACGTCGCTGAGCGCGAGTACGGCGTTACGAGGCTTCTCGATCCAGAAGGTAATCCCGTCCCTCATAAATCCCTTCTGTCTGTTTTTTCTTCTCTCTCTCTCTTTTTTCCTCTTTACTTTTTAGCTCACCTTAGTCGGATTTGTCGTCTATCCTTTCTCTCAATTCTATCTCGTTTGGTCGTTGACTCGAAGGAGAAAGCACGTGTTCGATGGATTCTCTTATTAGACAGACTTGTCATTGGCCGATCAAACAACTTACTTTCTCTCTCTTTTCGACGATTTTTTTTTCCACATATAAATTTATAAATCGGAATCAGCTGTAAGATTGAAAGTGAGAGAAGAAATAGTTTTTCCTATTTCTTTTCTTTCTTTTTCTGGTTTTGTTTGTTTTCTTTTCTTTTTCTTTTTTTTCTTCAATTTGTATCTGCATCAGCAAGGTGCACGTAGACCCAATAACCAAGCACAAATCCGGCCACAGTCGCCTTTCTTTTTGGTCACGGTACTCGCCGTCGTTTCCGGTTGAAGCCGAGCACCGTGACCGATCGTAGCACTGACTCCTCGTATAAATAATTATGGTCGTCCCTGCTCTAAGTCTCTATGTGCGTACGTGTACGTTAGTCTTGACGCACGTAGATGGGGTATCCATTGTTCACGAGAATACCGCTATAGAGATCAATTGATATATGTTGATAGAGTTGATGATTCGTTCATGTAAAAGCAGATTTGAATAGGGGTAAATGATTGTAAACGATTAATATATAATTAAATATAATATATAATTAAAATTATCATTTTCTTGTTTATAACACTTTCAAAACAATAACACGAACGTCTAATTGTATTTATATTTAATTGTTAAAAAGTAATTAAAAAATGACGAACGTAAATTAAAATATTTCTTAATATTTATATCAGAGTAATTCGTTTAAATAATAAATATGGAATTGTTGTTACAGATGTGGATACACCAGAACCGGACGAGAAGTCTTTGATAACGTACATCTCTTCGCTCTACGACGTGTTCCCCGAGCCACCTCCGATTCATCCCCTTTATGATACCGAAGCCCAAAGACGTTCCGCCGAGTATCGTGAACTTGCTAGCTCTCTACATCTTTGGATACGTGAGAAGATGACTCTAGTACAGGATAGATCCTTCCCACCAACTTTGATCGAAATGAAGAAACTCGCAGCTGATAGCTCTAAATTCAAAAACGAGGAAGTACCGCCAAGATACAGGGACAAGCAAAGATTGTCTTATATCTTTAGAGATTTGCAGAAATATTTTGAAGCTGTTGGCGAGGTCGATATGGAACCAGAATTGCACATCGATGTGATTGAAAAGAATTGGAGCAGATTGATAATGTTACATCAAGAAAGAGAACAGGCTATTATTGATGAAATCAAACGGTTAGTTTATGTGCTTGAAAGAAAGCAAAAATAGTTAACAAATATAGTACCATTCAATTTGTTTTTTTATTCAGAATAGATACGTGATTATGGTATTTTATTCTGTTACATTTAATTAAATCTTTGTTAAGATATTTAATACCTATTTAAAGTAGATATTTAATTCTAAATAAAATAAACGAATTAAATGAGGTATATTCGTTTATTAATAGTACATTTAAATTCGATTAATTAATTATCCAATTCACGATTGGAAAGTACTTATTTAAAAAAAAAAAGATCCAATCGTGAAACCTATTTGGTATGCATTCTCTCGTTTGTTACGATGTACGAAAGGATAATCTTACAATGAAGTCACGAAATGCATCGAGTCACGAGAGATGCTTTCACGGATTGGTGTACATGTATACACACATATATACATTTTCTCACTCCTTAAATGTTTATGTTTAGACTCGAACGACTTCAGCGGCTTGCCGAGAAAGTTCACCGTGAGATGAAGTCGACTGATAATCGTCTGGAAGAATTGGAAAGACGCGTGGAAGACGAGGCTCGACGTCTCGACCGCCTTCATCCTTTAGAAGCTAAACATGCGGTGGACCTGCTGGAACAGGACATTCGCAATACCGAAATTCAAATACAGAATATTTTTACCGATGTACACACACTCACCGAAGGCAGATACAGTCAAGCTGCTGAACTTCACAAGAGGTCAATGAACTTTTCTTTCGTTTTGAAATTTTTTCTGACAAATTTCTTTCATAACATTTCAATTGCAAAGAGATCGTAAAGAATCTAGAATTTATTCTTATTGATGATATTTATGACACGTATTGAATGTAAAAAAATGTGATGGATAATTTACAGGCTGTTCTTTTTTTCTTTTTCTTAAATAGGGTGCAGAAATTACATCAACGTTGGGTAGCATTACGTTCTCTCCTGCACAAACGTTTGGTACAACCACTTTCCGCGGTGTCCTTCCCAGTAGAAGAACGAGTTGTCACGAAGCATCGAACGACAGTTCACGAAACGAGATTGGTAGACACCAATCCACATTTCCGTTCATTACACGACTGCATCGACTGGTGCAAGGCCAAATTAAAACAAATCCAAGAAGCTGATTACGGCTCGGATTTGCAAAGCGTTCAAAACGAATTCGACGTTCATCAGAAGGAACATAAAAATATCGATCAGTTCCGTTCGAAAGTAGATAAGTGTGTTCAAGCTAAAAATAATTTCCACGGGGAGGAATTGACTTTGTATAGTCAGCATCTCAGCACTTTACAGAAACTTTATTCTGAACTTTTGGCACTATCGAACAAGAGACTTTCCGATTTGGATACTTTACAAGATTTTATACAATCTGCAACTGGAGAACTTGTGTGGCTTAATGCTAAAGAAGAGACCGAGGTGACAAGAGATTGGAGCGATAAGAACCTTAACGTTCAAAGCATCGAACAGTATTACGAGGTCAGTCGAAGTATTATTAAATTGCACATATATTCACAACACGTACACACATTGATTTTTTTTTAATGTTGCTAATATAAAAAATCTTCTCACGTTATATTCTATATTTTACAAGCGTACATATGGATCTGGAATTGAGGTAAATCTTTTACTAATACACGATTAAAAAATTCATTTCATTTTCTAATATCAGTTTTATAATATTTATTACGAAAATTTGTTTTTTTTTCTTGGTTTTTTTCTACATAATTATTAACATTTTTTAATATAGTCCCTGATGAGCGATTTGGAGAAACGAGAAATACAATTTTCTGCTGTACAAGATAGAGGAGAAGCGTTGGTTCTACAGCATCATCCTGCGGCAAAAACGATCGAGGCCTATATGTCAGCGATGCAGAGTCAATGGGCTTGGCTCCTTCAGCTCACTCTCTGTCTCGAAGTTCATCTGAAACACTCTGCGCACAGTCAGCAATTTTTCAAGGATATTCAACAGGCCGAACAATGGATTTCGAAGATAGACGAAACGCTTAACACGATTTATTCTCAATCTGATTTCTCTCTAGACGAAGGTGAACGATTGTTAAAGGGTATGCAAGAACTTAGAGAAGAACTTAATAATTATGGTGAGCACGTTCAGAGATTGGTCGAACAGGCTAAAGACGTTGTACCGATGAAACAAAGAAGACAACCAGTAACGAGACCATTGCAAGTTACTTGCGTTTGCAACTACAAGCAAGTGAATGTAGGTATTTCTAATATTAACCAATTAAAATGTAAAAATATTTATTCTTCGTAACGATCTTCATTCGACAGATGTCAATCGAGAAAGGAGAACAATGTACTCTTTATGACAACTCTGGTAGAGTTAAATGGCGTGTGAAGAATTCGCAAGGTGTCGAATCACCTGTACCAGGTGTCTGTTTTTCACTTCATCCACCAGATAAAGATGCATTGGATGCTGCTGAACGATCAAGACGACAATACGATAGGAGCGTGTCTTTGTGGCAACGCAAACAACTCAGACTCAGACAAAATATGATTTTTGCTACCATCAAGGTGGTCAAAGGCTGGGACTTACCTCAGTTCTTGGCTATGGGACAAGATCAACGTACTGCTATTAGAAAAGCTTTGAACGAGGATGCAGATAAATTACTCAGCGAAGGCGATCCAGCTGATCCACAGTTAAGAAGATTGAAACGTGAGATGGCTGATGTTAACAGGCTCTTCGACGACTTCGAGAAACGTGCCAAAGCCGAGGAGGAATCTAAAAACGCTGGTCGAATATTCAACGAACAGGTGTCCTCGCTTCAGCAAGCACTCGATGAAGCTGAACGTATCATAAACGCACGTATTGCGGCTCCTCTACCAAGAGATCTTGATAGTCTCGAGCATTTGGTATTAGAACACAAAGATTACGAACAAAACTTGCAACAATTGGCACCGGAAGTCGATCAAGTACAACAGACCTTCCGTGGTATCACTTTGAAGACGCCAGCTATGAGAAATAAACTCGACAGCGTAATGACCAAATGGAATCATCTTTGGAATCTTAGCAATCTTTACATAGAACGTTTGAAATGCGTAGAAATCGTACTTTCTAGTCTTGAAGAAAATACCACGGTTATATCCGAATTTGAAATAAAATTGGCTTCGTTCGGTGAATTACCGTCCGACGTTAAGGGCCTTCAAAATGTTCTCGAGGATCTCATGATCCTTCAAAATGCCATTGCTCAGCAACAATCATCCATTGATCAATTGAATGACGACGCCCACAACGCCAGACGTCTCGTTGAAAAATCAAGACATAATCATCATGGACCGCATGGGGATATGGATAGATTGGATTCCGAGGTCAACAGATTGAACGCTAGGTGGACTAATGTTTGTGGTCAGCTCGTTGACAGATTACGTAGTGCGGAAGCTGCTTATAGTCTCGCACAACAGTATCATAATTCCTATCAAAACGAGGTTGATTTCATCGACGAATGCTATGGAAAACTCGAATTGGAGAATGCTAAGGTAGACAAAATTCTTTTATTTTTTCTTTCTTCTTATTTTTTTGTTTTTTCTTTTTTCTCTTAATCTTTATTCATTTATTTGCGAACGTGAGATTTACGTTATTATTACTCATTGAAATGAAAACAACGATAATAACTCATAACTCGTCCTTCAAATTTTCGTGCAGAATTTGTTAAACAGAGTTGTGGATCGTGCTCCAGCAATCGAAGCAGTCAACGTTACTGGTGGAAGATTAATTCGCGAAGGCAAGGTAAGATGATAAGGTTTATACCGTAGCAATTGGATTTCTTTTTATTTATTTTTTTTTTCAATAATTAGCTTTAGCAAATGGTATGAATGCAGTGTGTGAGTGAGATTTAGATTTTACACAAACACATTACGTACACACACGTACACGTACTTATACACGAACATTAATGACTTTCCAGCATCGTATATTTATTTTATATGTATTATATTACATGTGAAGTTACGAAAAACGTAACAACTTTCAGCAATTTAAGGAATAAGCCGCCACGAACTTAGATTTAGAAAAGTAATTTATATACAATTGATGTTCTCTTTAGAGATTCGTACTCGAATGTGATTTTTGTCAAATCGCTGTTACTAAAAATCGCTGCTTTTACTGTATTATCAAGAAATACGTAAAACAAAAGATCGATTAACTCACTGAAATTTTCTAATTCATTATGGGCAAAGTTATTGTACTCAGCCCATTTTCTAATCACAAACATAATATACAAGAAATATATATAGATAGTAGAGTTGAGTAAGCAGCGCATTCTGATCGATTGGCTTCCGCATAATTTTGAATTTTTTTTTTTTTTAAGCAACCAAAGCTTGCGGGTCTAATTCGCTAAAATTCCGTATTTATTACGAATGACCCAGTGTGGTATAATTAAAACTCTCGATCGATCTTATTCGATTAACCTTGATATTTTTTTCTTTTTTTTATTCCCGAAATGTAACGATGAAGAAAATGACAGGGAAGTTCTTATAACATAGCAATTTATATCAACGCAATTTACCAAACCGGCAATAATTGTCTAACACTCAAGACAAGATATTAAAAAAAATAAAATAAAATAAAATAAAATAAAATAAAAATCATTCTTGAGAAGCTATATTAATAACGTAACGTTAACGCAACGAATACTTACACAACGGCATCACATTGGGTCGTCGTCGATTCTATATAGAAAAGGAAAGAAGCGAATACCATAGTAAATGCGTTTCTTTACCTTCGCTTTTGGCTAACGGTAGTGGATCCAAATGATCTAATTCACTAACCGTAACGGACTAACCGAACCCCATAGATCTATGGACAAAGGCTCAGAGCATTCAAAGAACAGCTGGAAGAAGTCTGCCCATCGTTGGATGCATCGGTGAAAAGACCACGTAGAGAACCGGTAACTACGGTGGATGGAGTAGCACGTGACCTTGACACACTAAATAGAAAATATACTACCCTGTTGAGTCTACTGCAAGAACGAGTTAGGCAGTTGGCCTTGCTGTATCCCGAAGATATCTCTTTGCAGGTGAGTTAATATTAATGACCTTTAATTTTATAATGATTTAATATCGAATTAGTCTCCATTACCTGATTGGGACTGGATATCCTTGGACCGCCATTTTATTTCATGTATTTTATCCTACCTACGAGTTTTGATCCGATCATATTTGGAATATTATTATCAATTGTCATATATTTATTCTATTATGTTTTTGATATCCAAGTGAATAGAGTCAATAAGTTAGCGCAGGCTTCGTTAGAAACGATCGTTTCTACCGGCTTCCATATTGGATCGATAAATGCGCGAGGACATCGCGTTCTGTTAGTTTTCAGGCTGCATTGGATCGTGTGGCGGCGCGAGCAGTAGCAGAGCGATAATGACTCGGCCTTTGCACGCCTTGTCATTCCACCTGCTTACGTCTTTCGAGCCAGGAGAACTAAACTCTTATTCACAGTCTCGTCGTCTGTTAAATCGAACGGAACTCTCTAAACAGAGATCTCTCTCAAATATTTTTCGATCAATTTTACTTTCGCTTTTATTCGATTTATTTTTTTTGATCAGCTATCAATTCGTGATTATGATATAAGGTGTTACGCATTGACTGTTGTGTGACATTTTTGACAGGATGACCGGTGTTAAGATCATTCGAAAGGTGCAAGTTAAATCTTGGATCGTATTTTTTGGATTTTTTTTTTTTTATTTTGTTTTCCTATTTTCCTTTTTTTCTGTTCTCGTGGTGATATTTTCCTTTGTGAAAAATCGGTATCAATTTTTTTTAAGTGATTCTTATAGGAACTTTATATTCGTCAGTGTGATGAGGATTTATTTTGTTTATTTATTTATTTATTTATCTTCTTTCTTGTTTTTTTATTTTTATTTTTACTTTTTTTTTTTTTGTTAAGTAACATTTATTAGACTTATACTAAAGATCTTTGGATTCAATTACAACGTCAGTGTTAATAAACGAAAATATAACATTTTTAATCGCAATATCTTGCTATACTTTCTATAAAGATACATACAATTACTCAGATTAGATAGCAACACTCAACTCCTTATCGTGATTCAGTCGAGCATACGTTTGAATTATTTAAGTGATCATGATGTCATCGAGAGAATGATCTAAGTTAACAATACCTTTCTCTTACACAATTTTGAGATTTTTCTATTATTCAACTTCATTACGATAAAAATTTCTATATTGCGTAAAATAAATTGAATATGTTGCAAGAGTTCAGTAACATTTTGTCGAGTTCCAGTGAGTCATCTTACTTAAGTATAGTCTTTAGAGTCTTATAAAAATAACATTGGGAAGGAGGCAAGAAGATGAAGAAAATCTTCATCACAAAATTTAAAATAATATCTATCTGTCTCTCCCTCTCTGTTTCTCTCTCTCTCTCTCTCTCTCTCTCTTTCTCTTTCTCTCTTTCACTCACTCTCACTCTCATTCTTTTTTTAAGTGATAGTAAACGTAGTTGTGTTTGAATGAAATGAAATCGATCAGAGACGAATGAAGTCACGTGTCCTATCTATCTATCTATAACTATATTTTTAAGCATAGTATCGTATTGCAGTCCGTAGATATTACAGAATCGGAATATGGACCAATAGCGGAACAGTATTCATTCATCTTCGTATCATCGGAAGGGAGATACATAAAAAAAAAAAAAAAAGAAAACAAGAAAGAAAGAAAGAGGTTGTTGTATTTAAAAATGGCGCGTATAAAACGTATTAGTTCGTCCGAAACGATGTTAAGCTTTTGGCACGAGTCTAAGCGATTTTAGTATCAGTATCCCGGGCGAGCTCGTCGCGTTAACGTGGTGTTGCGTGACGTTCACCGGCCGGGGAAGGAATGAGATCTTTTAATTTGATATTATTACAATTGAGAGATTAGTAGTCAACAATCTATGAAATATTCATTAACACATTCGTTGGAAATAATTTATAGAACGAGGTCGAGATCCTTCGAGTTTAATTATCGAGATACGTTCTGTTGAAGCCTGTAATACTTAAAAAAGTGACTTAGTTGACTTGAAAGGACAAAACATGTAGATTTATTTTTACGTGGACTCGGTCTAATAAAAAAAGAAAAGATACAATTTATTGGATTATTATGCGAGTGATCGTTGTCAATCATGGTACTCGCGAAAAGAAAAATTATTACCAAGGTAATAAAAAGGGAAAAACGTGATTAGAGACAGATCGTGATAGACATTCTGTTTCAAAAGTTTCGAGGCGAGTGAGATCTCGAATCGATCTAGGAATAGAAGTTTTGAAGTACACACGCGTAAACAGAAATGTGTCGCAATCATACGATTTCACTCTCAAGTTATTGAAAGACCGGCCGATCTGACGTCATAAATCTAGTTATGCAATTTCTTTGGAAGCAATGTCGATCTGTGTCGGGGGAATTTAATATTCAAAGATTAGCGTAATTTGTTACGTCGTAAAAAAACTAACGATGCCGTCATTTTCTTTTCTTAGACATGGACTCACAACTTATGGCTATATATCCAATATATTTCTCTTTCTCTCTCTCTCTTTTTCCTTTTCCCTTCTCTCTGTTCTTTTTTTTTCTTTTGTTTATCTTCTTGTACATTGTAAAGTAAAATATGTTGTAAAATATTAGGCCATCGAGGTCGACTGATTGTTCTTTCTTTCTTTCTTTCTCTCTCCCTATCTCTTTCTCATTGTTCTCGTGCTCTTCCCTCGCATTTTTTTCGATCGTAAAAATTATTTCGAGCCTCGGACGACTCTGCTCTACTCTAACACACATTATTTCACTTCACTTTGAGTTTAGCATAAAAGTTATCACTCGAGAATTACGCGTCTCCCTAAATTTCGACAAAGATAGAACATGTTTCGTGACTTTAGCCGATAAAGAAAAGAAAAAAGTATACTTTAAACGAGGCGTTAACGTAAGCTGTGAGCGAGCCCCAGCTGCAACGGAAGCTGAACGTGCTCTAAAAATATGATCTCGTCCAGCGTTTAGCATCGCCCAGCAATCGGCGAAAATTGACAACTTCTCTCTCCTCTCTGCCCCTCCCTTCCTCCCTATCTCACTCTTTCTCTCTCTCTCTCTCTCTCTCTCTCTCTCTCTCTCTCTCTCTCTCTTCCTCCCTCACTCTTTCGTTCTTTTTATCTATTCGTTCCTAACGTTTTGAAGGAGTTGAAAATGAGCCTATATACCTAGAAAATTTATCAATCTATTTGCTTCGTCCTTTTATAAAAAATTTGAAATAAAATGCCATGACATTTGTATCGAAATTAATATATTCGACTTATGTTTTAGCGTGCTCTTCAAGAGCAACGACCTCTGCGGACATTCCGCACGGAATTTAACATCTACGAGAGTACAACTAGCGAAGAACGTTATACCTCAACAACGACACATTACACTCAATCGCAGTGAGTAATTTGTGGAAAAAAAAGAAAGATAAAGGAAAGATTAAAAAAAGAAAGAAACAAAATAGTAGAAGAATCTTTGATCGAGAGATCTCACGAAATTGCTTTCGATTGATTTCCCAACAGGTACATCACAGAAAGACACGAATCAACGGAGACCAGCGTGAGTAGCGATTCCGTTCGTCGTAGTACAAGTCGTGAATCCTCGCCATTGAAACGAGCAAGAACAGAAGGGCAACAAGATGTCGGTTATTCTCCTCGAATCAGTGGCGTTACCGAGACGTCAACAACGACGACGGATTCGACTACCGACGCTCGAAGCAGCATGCAATTTAGCGAAATTAGGAGTCTTAAGAGGATACACAGGGCTGAGGAGGGTATCAGTACGGACAACGTGATAGATGCTAGGGGTATCGTTCATCCAAGTACTGGGAAGGTACTAACGGTTGGCGAAGCTATAAGACTTAGGATCCTTGATGTTAGAAACGGTAGAATAGCAACCTCGAGTGACGCGAAAACAAGCGTGACGATCGAGGAAGCTGCGCGAATGAATCTGATCGATGGAAATCTGGCGAATCACTTATTGGGACCTTGTGGGGTAACGGAGGACGGTCGACAAATCTCACTACTCGAGGCTATTCAGCAGGAGCTCTTTGATGCCGAGAGAGGGGATGATAGAGTTAAGGTAACGACCAGTTTCTCGGGTGTTAGCGTTGCCGATGCGATGAGCGAGGGTTTGTTGGATCCAATAACGGGTCAAGTTGTTACGGCCAACGGTGAAAGAATCTCCATCGAGGAGGCATACTCTAGGGGTTATTTAACGAAACTCGATGTCACGGTTAAAGTTAAAAAGAACGCTCTTGCGCTTTCCGACGCGATATCCCAAGGTCTTGTGGACGATAGGTCGGGTCGTATTCTTGATAGAGTTACTGGGGAATATTATCTATTGAACGAGGCTATAGAAAAAGGTGTTATTGATCCTGACGTCAAGGAAGTGGTCGATGCACGTAACGATATCAAGTTGACGGTAGCTGAATCGATACAGCAAGGTATATTGAATCCAAAGAGTGGTAGGTATATGCACGGTTTATCAATGGAGAGATTATCCTTGAAGGAAGCACGTCGAAGGCAACTTATCGTTAAACCGATGACACTCAAGGATTGTTGCGATTTGGAAATAATCGATGAAACTGGTAGGATAGCCAGTCCAGCGCATCGGAAAAAATTGACGGTATTGGAAGCCATATCGAGGAGTGTCTTAGATTCGGAAAATCTCAAATCTATAACTGATACGAAAGCCGGAGAACCGATTACTTTGTCCGATGCATTGTCCAAAGGTGTTGTTAAACCGGAAGGTACGTTCAAAGATACTTTAAAAGACGAGGAATTGAGTATACAGGAGGCAGTAGATAAGGGCTTGGTCATGTCAATATCACAGAAGACTATTTTTGATATCGATGGGTTTAAAGACCCCGTTTCTGGAGAATACATCAGCTTGAACTCTGCTCTTTTGAAAGGTTTGATCAGTCCAAAATCAGGAGGTTCTTATATAGTCGACTTGAAAACTGGAAAGACAGTTCCCTTGGACGTAGCCGAAGAACAAGGCTTCGTTAGGTCTACGGTATCGGAGATGCTTAATTGCGGTATTGGAATTACGGAGGAGGGTCGTGAAATCAGTGTGTTAGAAGCTGTTTTATTGGAATTAGTGGATCCAAAATCGGGTCAACTGTTGGATCCACGAACTAAAAGAATTGTTCCTTTGGAAGATGCCATTAAACGTGGTTTAATCACACCAGACGGAGCTGCATTGCTTACGAGTCTGCTAAATATCGCTGTAACGACCCAAACAGTTACCAAAACTGTGAAAAGATATGTAACCGTATTGGAGACAGGAGAAGTAGTCAATCGAGATTGTAAAATCACTTACGCGGAAGCTATTAAACATGGATTGATCGATCAAACTAACAAAATCTTTACCGATCCTGACAGCGGAAAAATTATGAGCGTTCATCAAGCTATAGAAGAGGGTTTACTTGGTAAACGAATGGAAGAAACACCTGCTGGGAAAGTACATTTCCCATCTAAGCAAGTCACGTTTGAAACTACCCTAGTCACAAACGTTGGTAACGTTGATAGTCCTGATGAAAGAGAGGAATCACAACCAATGGCGATTGGAACGACTACGACTATTATAACTAAAGAAATTGTTCCACCAAGCGAAGACAAGTTAACACAATCTGCAACTAAACCTTCAGTCGTTTCAACGACCTTCATACCTTCGTCATCGATCCAATCTACTATTAAGAATGGTACGATATCTCCAATAAGAACTAGTCCACCATCTTCACCAGACAATATCGATAGATCGCGATCCAGATCGAAGAGTCCTTCGCAGCATAGAGAAGAACAGAAAGCGATGATCGATTCGAATTCATTCTCGACTAATAAGGATTCGAATGAAACGAAAATTGAGACGCAAATTTCAGTGACAACTACTAGGAATCATAAATCAGAAATTAGTTCGTTTATAGAAAGTGAACGTACTTTAACAGAAAAACGAGTATTCGAATTACCTACCGATGGTTGGACACTTGCGGATGCTATTAATCAGAAATTGTTCGATCCAGCAACTGGCCTATTTATCATACCAGGTACTGATAGATTAGTATCATTCGAGGAATGCATAAAATTACAAATCATTAATCCAAATTCTGGAGCTGTGATTGATCCGAATAATGGAAGGAAAGTGTCGTTAATGAGAAGTTTAGAAAAAAATATTTTGGATTCCACGGGACACTATACTTACCCACAAAAAATATCTATGAAAGAGGCAATAGAAAGGCAATTGGTAATACTTCAATATAGATCATCCGATTCCGATGCAACAAATCAAAGACTTTTACAAATCACCAAGGTTTCTGGCAAACCTGATAAAGTAGAATTAACACACGTTGATGATCCAACGAAGGACACTGAGATCAAAGTAACAGACGAGTCGTCCATACTAGATCCTGTACAAGTTTCGCGAGGTTTGATTTATGATCCTGCAACGGCATTAGTTATCTCGACCGATAACGGCACATCTGCCAACCTTTTAAAAGCTGTCAACGACGGTACTTTGCAATCTAAAGATGTACTAGTTCGTGATCCATCAACAGGTAAAAACATTGCAATGCCTGAAGCAGTGGAACGTGGTATACTCGATTCAAAGACTGGCGAATACAAAGTCGACGATGATAGAAAATTATCTTTGCTAGATGCAACGAAATTTGGCTTGGTAGCTGTCGTTGGTGCTCCTTTGGTGGCAGCAGCAGCTGCTGTTGAAGCTGTTAAAAAAGCTATGATCAAAGATCCTACGACAGGAGAAAAAATACCTCGAGAAGTTGCTATAGAACGTGGTCTTGTCCCACCAGAAGAAATATCGAATGTTAAATCATCCTCAGCGATTACCGTAACAGAAACTTTACTAGAAGATTTACGAACAAGTACAGACGTTCCAGTATCTGATTTTAAAGCGAATGAAAGCGTATCGTCGAGTGATGTTGAACCATCGAGGCAAGAAAATGGTGAAAACGTAGAAATAAAGGATATGGTTATTACGAAATCATTTACACCTGAAGAGGATAGTACCGATACAGCGTCATTGGTAGCTAAAGCAAGAGCAAGAGTAACTACGGAACCAAAGTATACAGTAACGATTGGTAAAGCTAAATCATTTTCGCAAAGTCCTGAAAGAGAAGCTAAACCGATCGTGCTTCAAAAAATGAAGAAGAGAATCGTTAAAGCTAGCGAAGCTATGGAAAGTGGTCTAATCGATGAAAAAACGGTACACGTTATTGAAACTGAAATCTCTGGAGATGCGGAAAAGAAAATGACATTGTCCGAAGCTATTGAAAGTAATAGGATCGATGCCGATAGCGGCAAAATCCTAGATCCACAAAGAGGTGATGTTGTGTCCATAAAGGAAGCTCTCGATCGTGGGATCTTAGATCCAGAGAATGCAGATTTACTTGTCCCCTTAGCAAAGAGCCTTTCTATTCCAGGATTGTACAAACAAGGTCTGTTAGATCCTCAAGAAGGCAAGGTTATTCATCCAGAAACAGGTGATCATCTTACTCTAAACGAAGCCATAGTTTGTGGCATAGTCGATCCATTATCGAAAATAATTCAACCGAACGGACAATTAGATACTTTAGAAAATGCCATCGCAAATGATGTAATCGATGCCGATAGATCATTAGTTAAATCCGAAGGTGGTAGCGTTAATTTAGTTAAAGCTGTAGAGGAAAACGTATTTGAAAATCGTGAAAGGACTAAATCTTTTGAATTGCCACCAGCTGGTATGACTTTCCCAGTTGCCTTGAAGCGTGGCTTGATCGATCCATCCAAAAATGAAATTAGACATCCTATCACAGGTGAAAATGTATCTTTGAAAGATGCTATAGCAACTGATTTTATAATGACTCTACCTTATCCAGTTGCACAAGATAGTATTAAAATAACGGAAGCTCTCGAATCCGGTCTTATAGATAAAGAAAAAGGTGTGTTTGTTCATCCTACAACCGGTACATCCATACCAATCGTAGAAGCTGTAGAATCTGGTCTTCTGATTATAAAAACACCAGAAAAAGATGAACGCATCAGTACGATTACCGAAACAGTGACATCTTATCATACGATTACCACGAAAACTATAGAACTTTTGCCGGGATATGTTTTGTTAAATGCAACACAAGTACAAAATCTTGAAACTGGTGATACTCTCACGATCGAAGAGGCACGTGATCAGGGAATCATTAAAGATGAATCTGAGAAGAAAGAAGAGTTTACAACCAAGGATATCAGGATTACTTTCAGCGATGCTGTAGAAAAGGGTTTGGTCGATATGAATGCAGGAACTTATACTGATCCTAACACAGGTGCTATTATGCCAATTTCAAAGGCAGTAGAAGTCGGTATTCTTGATACCTCGAACCAGGCAAATGAACCCAGTACTTCAGTACCAACTACACAAAACAGTCTGACTATCTTGGAAGCTATAGAACAAATTTATGATGATAAGACCGAATCTTTTACCGATCCTGAATCGAAAAAATCATACAATTTAACCGAAGCGATAGAAGTTGGCTTGATCGAGCCAGATTCCGTTCTATACGATGTAAAAACAGCAGAAACCATAACAACAAAAGAGGCTCTAGAAAAAGGTCTGCTCGATCCTCAAACCGGTAAAATAAAACAAAAAGATGGAGAAAGCTCAATGAGTATTGCTAAAGCTGCGAAACTCGGACTTTTAGCGGTCGTCGCTGCACCCGTTTTAGCTGGGAAAGCTGTAGTCGATGCTATTCAAACGAGACAAACTAAAAAACCTAGTTCACCTGTAGAGTCTATCTCGGCAGTAGAATCTACCTCAATTTCTGCAGTAACACAAAGCAAAGTCGATACAGTAGAACCTACTTCAATTTCTACAGTAACACAAAGTAAAGTCGATGTAGTAGAACCAGTCTTAATTTCTCCAGTAACACAAAGTAAAATCGATAAAACGATTGAATCTGAAAGTAAAAAATTACCTGATGAAGTGGAAGGAATTCCATTGGATCAAGAGTCCAAACTTCTGTCTACACCAAAGGCTAGTGCAAAGGAAATTTTACAGAAAGAAGAAAAAGAAGTATGCGATTCATTTATCGCCAATGAAAAATCAACAGCACCGATAGAAGAACCTCAAACAACAAAAATACCTGATACAATTGAAATAGAAGATCTAGATCAACAGGAAAGAGAAGATTTAGAAGATGCAGACGAAAAATCTGATGAAAAGTTATCGCAAATAGTCGTATCGAAGGATTTATCACCACGTGATCTAGCTGATCGAGGTCTATATAATATGGAAAACGAAAGATTCGTTGATCCTACAACGGATAATATTATTTCATTCAATGAATTCGTTCTCGACTTACAAATCTTTGATCCTGACAACGTATGGGTTAAAGATCTTTCAAAGAAATCGGATAAATATGTTACTCTTCGAGAAGCAATCGATAGACCACTGGTAGATAGAAATGTGGGTTACATGGTAGATCCTAAAAGTGGTAAGAAAATACCATTCTTCGAGGCGGTCAAATTGGGATGGATTGAACAAAGACCTAGCAGTGTTGAAAAGGAACCTTTAACTTTAAGCTTACAAGAAGCAGTAGAAGCAGGCGTTTGCGATCCTATTAACGCACAAATTCATGATCCGAAATCTGGAGAACCATTATCTTTGTCCGAAGCAGTCGAAGTTGGATTGATCGATGCTGATTCCTTAGCTATAAGAAATCCAATTAGCGATGAAATATTACCTCTATCCGAAGCATTAGAATCTGGTGTGATAGATCTGCATAAAGGGGTCATTATCAACGTTGAAACAAGGACAGAAATTGATATCAAAGTTGCTTTCTTAAAGGGTATGATAGTACCACGTGCTCGAAAACCAATTTCTTTGGAAGCTGCAATAAACAATGGCATATACGAACCTAATACAGGAAAGATACAAGATCCTTTGACTAAACAATTCGTAGACGTTGAAGAAAGTGTTCGAAGAGGTATAATCGATGCTTTCATCACCGAATGCCAGGATACCAAAGCTGGCTCTTTCGTTTCTCTCGACGATGCACTAACTATAAATCTATTAAACTCAAAAATGGGACGTTTACAAGATACGAAAGCTGGTGAACTTCTTCCTTTGGATACAGCATTAAACAGAGGCTTGATCATAACGACACCATTCGTGCCTTCGTTAATAGATGTTATAGCACAAGAATATTACTCTCCTAAAACTGGTCTTGTCCTTAATCCTGTGAACGGTGCAGAAATGACAATAAAAGAAGCTTTAACTATTGGCTATATTGACGACCGAACAACTATGATAAAGGACGACAGACGTGATAAAGTTGTGTCGGTTAAAGAGGCAGCGGAAACATTATTATTAGATTTACAATGTGGTTTACTAAATTATCCTCATTCCATGACATTGGACATTGCGTTTGAAAAGGGTTACTTGTTAAGTACGACCAAACCTTGGACGTTGCAAGAAGCTCTGGCTCATCAGACTTATGATCCTAAAACAGGTACCTTCACTATCGATGGAGAAAGTTATGTGTTAGAAGAAGCCATTGCTAAAGGTATAATTAATCAAGATAGTCCATCGATCAAAGATCCACGGAATAACGATATTATATCTCTTGGTGATGCTATCAAACGTGGCCTTATCAATCCAAAAAGTGGAACAGCTATTGATCCTTCCACAGGTGTACCACTTTCTTTAACGGACGCATTGGATCGTGGCCTGGTAGTTCCAGCAAAACGAAAAATATCTTTACCAGAAGCTATATTCAAAGGTTTTTACGATCCAAAAACTGGTCACTTCATTATTCCAGACACACAAGAAAAGTTACCAACTGATCGGGCTATTAAAAAAGGTGTCATTGATACGACCACAGCTATCGTTCGACATGATAGCGGTGATGTGATCACGTTCACCGAAGCTATAGAAAAACTTATAGTTGATCCAAAAACTGGAACAGTAGCTACCGAAAAGGGACGACGTTTAGATTTTCACGAAGCTTTGGAACGTGGTCTTCTGTTGGAAACACGTAGACCAATGAGCTTCAGTGAAGCAATCTCAAAAGGTATATTGGATGATAAAACCAATACATTTTTGGATCCTCAGACTGGTACTTATTTAACAATATTGGAAGCTATACAAAAACATCTGATAGATGCAGATTCGGTAACAGTAAAAGATGTTAGGTCACCGTTCTTAAAAACAATGCCATTGATGGAAGCAATAGAATTAGGCTACGTTGATGGAAATACTGGACGTGTTAAAGATCTCAACAAAGGCAACGTTGAAATGTCTTTACGTGATGCTTACGAATCCGGCTTGATCATAGACAATAAAGCGGCTGTGTCTTTGCAACGAGCTGTTCATCAAGGATTATACGACGATAAGAGTGGAAAAATCATTGATCCTGGCACTAACAGAGCTGTAACCCTTCACGAAGCTATGAGAAAATGTATCATTGGACCTACCTTACCTTGCTATTGGGATAAAAGATCGGAAAGACTTTTGTCGCTTGCCGAAACTTGTCGTGCTGGTGTAATAGACAGACGTTCCGGCATGTTCAAAGAACCTGGTGCTAATTGTACAGTCACTTTATCTCTTGCATTACAACATGGTCTTATCGTCGACATCGAAAGCATGGGATTTGGTTTATACGAAGCAATATTGATGGATATGTACGATTCATCGTCAGGGAAATTCATACATCCATTAAATAATAAAAAGCTTACATTGGCCGAAGCAATTCAAATAGAAATGATCGATCCACTTACTTCGATCGTAAAGAATACTAAATCCAACAAATATGTTCTTTTGGCCGAGGCAATTTCTGATGGAATTATCGACGATATTCGTGGTACATATAATATTTCTGAAATCGACAAGGTAATGGATTTACAAGAGGCCAGAAAAAAAGGTTTCATAGTAACATCAAAAACTCCGCTTTCGATAGAAGAAGCAGTGAAGTGTGGTCTTTATCGCGGTGACAGCGGCAAATTTGCGAAACCCACAGTTAATGAATTTTACGATTTAGTCCAAGCCCTTTCGGCCGAATTAATTGATCCTGACACAACTGCGTTAAAGGATGCTACTACGGGACAAATAAAATCTCTACAAGTTGGTATCGATGATGGAACGATAGACGTACCCAAAGGCAGAGTGCTCGATCCTAAAACCAAACGATCTTACAACATAGACGTTGCCTTCGAACGTGGATTATTAGTGACCGTAGAAAAACCATTGACTCTTCAACCACAAAGATCTTCTTTGGAAGGACAAAAAGCATCTCCTAAGGAAAGTAATACGAGAGAGTGTACGGTCGAAGAAGCTATCAAATATGAGTTTATTAATCCGAATGTGGCAGTCGTTAGAGACCCAAGAAATGGAAGGTTCATAGTTTTGAAAAAAGCCCTTGATGAAAGAATCATCGATCCTTCGGAAAAAGGAACGATCGAACCACAAGTTGGAAAATTATCGAGCAGATGCATACGTTTCGGTGAAAATACTGTTTTCCTGTTACCACCGTTGTCATTTGAAGAAACTCTAGAGAAAGGACATCTTTCCTTCGAAACTGGAAAAGTAACGGACCCAAGTAGCAATGAACAAATAACTTTGAAAGAAGCCGTCACTCTTGGTATCATTGATCCGGATTCAGCATTGATAAAAGATGCTCAAAAGAAAAAATTAGTTAGATTGCCAGAAGCTTTCAGGAAAGGGATGATGGATCCGGAGAAGGGCAATGTCTTAGATACAGATACGTCTAAATTATATACCTTGTCCAAGGCCGTAGAAATTGGTTTAGTTATGACTCCCAAACAAGGCTTTTCGTTCATCGAAGCTCTCGAGTTTGGTCTGTATAATCCAACAACTGGTAGTTATCATGATCCATTCTTAATAACTTCGGTATTAGAAAGAAAACGCTTGACTTTAGCAAGTGCAATAGAGGGGGGTTTGATAGATCCGTCGACAACAGTGATCAAAGATCCTATTAGTGGTAATATCGTAAGTTTGTTGGAAGCTGTAAATAGTGGGAAGGTAGATAGTGTGGCGGGCAGGTTTTTTGAAGATCCAGAGGGAAAGAGTATCGACTTCGTGAAGGCCATGGAACGTGGTTATATACTCACCGCAGAAGCGAGGGTAAGTCAGAGAGCTTTTGATGCTATCCATCTCTTTTATTTTTCTTTTTTTTTTCTTTTATTTTTTTCTCTCTTAATATTGTAACAACCTAATATATAGCTTGTGCTAGAGGTTAAGGATTGTTGCACTTTTCTGCTTTCCAAAAGTCCCGGTTGCCATCATTGATATATATACACACACACATGCACATAGATCGACTCATCATCGTGGACCTCGATCTATATATCGTGGCCATCATCGACACGATACTCGATGGCATGTATTTATTTTCCCTAGCATGGGTCTCACGATATACGTATATCACACGTTTTAACATATTCTAATCTTAGAATTAAAATCTAGATATCTATCATGATATATACTACGTGTATAACAATTAAAATCAATTTAGTGAAATTTGCATGGAACTCGTCGAAATCATTAATTTATAATTGAATGAAAAAAACAAAATCATTCGAATATATATATATTTATAAATATGTAAACATTTATCGTTTTATATTATGTTTTATGGCGAGATATTGTTTATTTATTTATGTATCTTTTTTTTTTCTTTTTTGTTAAATATCCTTGACGTCCATTCATTATCCATGCTTGTTATCACTTATCGTATAACACTTGGGGTAATTAATTACGTAAACAAAAGGGATCGATCATTCTTTTCATTAAAACAAAACTGACAGACTAACCACATAAAAAATGTTTCTCTCAGGCTTCCAACAGTTCATCATCCATCGAACCTCGCGTGATCCGAGGATATAACGCAATTCACAAATCAATGACATTGATATTTTTTGACATCGTTTACTATGATATAAATCCATTAATCCCAAATCATCTTGTCGCAACAGCAACGCTAATTCGGCCTTTTATTAAACAAATAATTAAGTAATAATCATTTTTATAAGTAACATGTGACAGTGTAACACGTCTATATTTTATATACTTTAAGTATTTAATATATATATATATATATGTCGGTTGCATTTCATTCTGCAAAGATTGACATGAGAAATAGCTGAATTTTAACGAGTAAGACGAGATCAAAGATTCGAAAATGTTTCTGGTAGATGATTATGATTAGAAGGCCAAATTAGTATCATTGATTTTTGATTATGACGAAACAATTTTTTCATTCGATATAGCGTCACGCAAAAAAATCCATTTTTTCAAAATTCACTACAAATTCGTTTATTAATACAATCCTGGATCATAATATCTTTCAAGAGCATTTTCTAATCATTTTAAGATCAAACATTCATAAATTACGACATCGAAAGCAAGTCGTATATTTATCATTCTTCTATTAAATACAAAGCTTTCTTTTTAATTTACTTAACGTAGTATTGCATAAAAGTTGAATGAACATGTTGAAATTTCTGAACACACTTTTTATAATTTGATATTTTATACTTTTGAATATTGATATTATAGCACAAAAATATTATTATTTATAATTTAATTTCAATGAATAATCTTTGAGTTTGAAAGATAATTTATATATATTAACTTTAATTGTCTCTCTTATTAAGTTTTAATGTTTACTACTTTTTGTATATGTGTTGTTATTTATTAATGATAATTGTTATATTTTAAATGTTTTTTTACTTTTTTACAGGTGTAATATTGTGTTTATTTGTTTGAATTTTTAGCACGACTTTTAATGGAAACCATTCCATATAATTATATAACATATTGTTATGACATATATTTTATACATATTTACAAGTTTATTACAAGAATTACTACATCGTGCCATATATTTTACACTTTCATCGTTATGCGTTTTAATTTATTTGCTAAAAAAAAAGGAGGAAAAAGAAACAAAAAAAAAACGAACGAACTATAATTAATCGGAGGCCTAGCTTCATATTCACAACATTGGTTATGCTTCAAGCTGCATATGAAAAAAGACATACGTAAAATATGCAGCTCTTTGCAGATAAATTAAAGCTACCATACAAAACTGTATCTACTTGTACGTTCTCAGTGTATGTGTGTTTGTGCTTGCATGTGTGAGATATGTCATAAGCTTCTTCTTAATCTTTCCTTATTTAGCTACTGTCATTGGTAAGCTGGCAGTATTCTTTATACACGCAGAAAATTCCTTTTATTTTCTTAAACTATTACGTAGAAAAAACAACTCTTAGTTGCCAAATCATTTCAAGAGAATTATGATAATTTATTTCTGGTAATTTTTTTATAGCAAGCGGTAGAAGAGAAGTATAAATTGTGCGATGAAACGTTATCCAAACTTCTTCAATGGATATCCGAGGTCGAAGATAAACTTGCCAATCAAGATACCGTTAGAGAAGATATCGAAGAATTAAGAAATCAGATAAACGTCATGAAAGTAAGTTATTCCCAAGATTTATAATAATCTTCTGAACAAAATCAACTATTTTCTGACAAATACTTTATGTCCTATGATTATAGGAAATAAAGGAGGATTTAGAATCTCATGGACGTCAAGTTTCATCTTGTCTGGATCAAGTTCGTCAAGTCGTTTTAACAGGCAGCGACGTATTGTCAAGCGATGAGGTATCAACATTAGAGAAAAGTGGTAGATCACTTAAAACCAGGTTCGACAAAACTACTGATCGTGCTGATAAATTAGTCAGACGATTGGTAGGAGCCAGAGACGAATTATGCAAATTCAAGTTAGTAACAATTATCTGATAGATCTATTAATTGTTGTAAACGTAAAAATATAAAGTAACAATGTTCATTAATTTTTAGAAACGAACTCTCAACATTCTCTGTTTGGTTGGATAAAGCACGTCGAACTTTAGAAAACAAGGAAAGATCTTTGTCAGATTTAAATAAACTAAGCAGCAGTGCAGACACCACTCGCGATTTCATCAGTGACGTTATAGCTCATCAAGCAGATCTTAGATTTATAACCATGGCTGCCCAGAAATTCGTCGACGAAAGCAAAGAATACTTGCAAATTTTGAACGATTTTAGAACAAGCTTGCCACAAAGATTACCTCATAAAGAGCCTACAGCCAGTCAAGATTCGCCTGTAAGACACGAAGTCTCTCTTGTAACGACCCAATACAAGGATTTGTTATCACGTGCTAATCAATTGTCAGATAGATTGTCAGGAGTGGGTGGAAAGCAACGTGATTATAATGAATCGTTAGAAAAGGCAAATACGTGGTTAAGAGAAGTAGAACCAAAAGTGCACCGAATTATATCCGAAGCTATTGCAGCCGAGCCGAAACAAGTGGAAGATCAATTGAACAAAGCCAAAGCATTGAACAACGAATTCCTTGCTAATGAACGTTTAATAGACGCAGCGAAAAATAGCGTCGATGCTCTACTTAGATCGCTTGATGGACAGTTGACTCCTCAGGAAGTCGATGCGCTTCAAGATCCAGTTAGGGTAGTCGAAGATAAGTACAGGCAACTCAGCGAGGCCTTGCAAGTTAAATGTCAAGAATTGGACACAGCGTTGGTGCAATGTCAAGGTGTTCAGGATGCTTTAGATGGTTTGGTTGTATGGTTGAACAATGCTGAAAGTCAGTTCAAGTGAGTGATAATAAAGAATTTCTTCTTAAATTATCATTAATATTTATTTTTATTAATTTTTCTTCGTGTAATATAAATGTTTGTATTTCTTGTACTTTGAAGGAATCTTCAACGTCCTGCAAGTTTGCAAAAGGAACATCTCGAAGAACAGCAAAGAGAACAGCGTCTACTTCAAGCAGACTTGGATAGTCATCGTTTAAGCGTAGATGCCATTGCTGCCAGTGCCCAAGATCTCTTATTAAATTCAAACAATGTTCGCGTTGCCAAACGTATCGAGGGCAAACTCAAAGATGTACAAAGCAGATTCGAGAAACTTATGGACAAGTCTTTACGTCGCGGAGAGTTCCTCGACGATGTTGCTCAAGCTCTTAATGAATTCCTTAGTGAAACATCTAAATTTGAAACGTGGTACTCACATATGATCGAGTCACTCGAATCTAGAGAATTGAATAAACTCGATGTGTCTGAATATGAAAGTAAAATGGCAGAATTGATCGACAGACGTGAAGATCAGAGAGGTCATTTCGAGGATCTCATTCGAAATGGAAAGAATTTGGTTTCTAAAAAAGATATTACCGAAGCTACTGCCATTAGAGATAAGATCAAGGTACTCGAATCTCAGTGGAAAGAATTGAACAATCTTCTTGACGAAAAACAGAGACTTAGTAAATCGAGAGCAGAACAATTATCAGCCTACGAAAAGTTACGCGATCAAGTGATAGACTGGTTGACGCGTACAGAAAATAAATTGCAGAGATTAGAGCCAGTAGCTGTTGATTTAGACAAACTGAAAAAGCAAGTTGAGGAGTTGAAGCCTATACAAAAAGAATATCGTGATTATGGTGGTACCGTTGATAAGATAAATGATCTTGGTATAGCTTACGATTGTTTATTGAAGGAACGTGGTGAAAGTCCAACTCGTCGTCGTGGTAGTACCAGCCCTACGAAAAGACCAGGTATTTAAAAAAGGATAATTAACAATATGTCATCGCACACATGAAAATATTGTTAATACACCTGTCATCTCATTACGCGGATGTAGATGATTTTTTTCAACATACAACATACATACATGAATTACTTTTTTTTTTCTTTCTTCTTGGTTTACGCGTATCATCATCTTACTCATCACTTTTCTTTTTATTTTTTTTTTGTAGTACGACGAATGTCACAAGACGGTCGTTCACCATCTCCTACAAAAGGCTACGCGCTACAAAGTCCGGTATCTCCAGGTGGTAGCAGTGGATTCAGCAGCCGACGGTCCAGCCAGGATGGTTTCCATTTGGAAGATTTATCGCCTGTTCAGCAACAATTATCAGAAATCAATAATCGATATGGTTTGCTAGGTGTGAGATTATGCGATCGGCAAACAGATCTGGACAATGTTAAAGAAGAGTTAAGGAAACATTTGGATAATTTGAAAACACTTTCTCTCTTCTTGGATAAGGTAAATTTGTTATGCTTTAATTCACAATTTTTAATTTCACAATTTCACCTTTTATATATTCGTATATACAAGATCATGATATGTTCTCAGATCCAACGCCAACTCCCGAAGGAAAGTATTCCAACGATCAAAGACGAAGCAGATAAGACGGTAAAACAGATAAAAGTAATCGTTGAAGAGATGTATGAAAAACAATCATTATTAGATAGTACAAGAACCCAAGTACGTGATCTGGTTAGGCGTAAAAAGGGAGCTGATGGTAGCGATAGGCTGAACGATGAAATGGAAGATGTAGCAAGCCGTTGGAAGTCAATTTCTGATAGATGCAAGGACAGAATTAAATTTTTGGAGGATATCAAAGATTTCTACGATACTTTCGATGGTCTGAATTCTTGGCTTGGTGCAAAGGAAAGAATGCTGGGTGCATTAGGGCCAATATCATCGGATCCAAGAATGGTTTCTAGTCAAGTCCAACAAGTTCAAGTACTCAGAGAAGAATTCAGAACTCAGCAGCCGCAGTTGGATCATTTGATTCAAGTTGGTGAAAATGTTCTTGCCAGGATATCTGCCGATTCACCGGACGGTCAAAAGATCAGTACCAAGTTGCATAGTATTTTACAAAGATGGGCAGATCAACTCAGTCGATTGGACGAACGTGGACAGAGTTTGGGTGATGCAGTTGGTACCAGTCGTGAATTCGACGCCAGCCTTAATCGTCTACGTGATGCTCTTCAAACGATTTCAGACAATTTGGACGATTTACCTCTCGATAAAGATCCCGAGGAACAGTTACGTAAGATCGAAAATTTGGAGAGACAATTGGAAGGACAGAGACCGTTGTTAGCTGATGCCGAAGCAGCTGGTGGACAATTATGCGAAGTATTAAGTGATCCAGCTTCGAAATCTGAGATCCATGGTAAACTTACAGCTGTTGGAAAACTATACATCAACTTGCAAAAGAAATTGGATCATAGAAAAGCTGAAATCGAAGGTAATCTTAGAGATGGTCGACAGTTTGAAGCTTCCTGTAGTAAAACTCTTGGCTGGCTTGCCGATGAACTTGGAAATATGTCTGAAAAATTATTGGTTTCGGCTGATCGAGAAATATTGCAACAACAATTGGATCATCACGAGCCGGTGTATCGTAACGTAATGGGTAAAGAACATGAAGTCATTATGTTGCTGAACAAAGGACGTGATATTATTACACGTTCGCAAAAATCTGAAAATCGTTCTCTTCAACGCGATCTTGATAAAATGCAATCTCAATGGGATCGTTTGAAAAAGGATACTCTCGATAGACACACCAAACTTCAAACTTGCGCAGAACATTGTAAGAAGTATTATAGAGCACAGGATCAATTTTTACCATGGTTGAGACAGGCTGAAGATAAGTTGGAAAGCTTGAAGCCAGCATCCTTCAAACGCAAGGATATTGAAAAACAATTGAAGGAATTATCGTCATTCAGAAACGAAGTGTGGAAACGTTCTGGTGAATTTGAAAATAACAAAACTCTTGGAGAATCCTTCCTTGGTGCTTGTGATATCGACAAGGAAATAGTTAAAAATGAATTGAATGCCATGAAAACAAGATGGGACAAATTGAATAATGGTATATACGATTGAAATCTTGATTGAATTGGATATTAGTCACACAAGATATAACATTTATTTTTTTATATTTCTAGATCTTTTAGAAAGGACACAGTCTTTGGAGGATACCGCACGTCATCTTACAGACTTCGTAGAAAATCTTCGCGATTTGAAGCATGATTTACAGCGTTGCGAAGACAAGTTGGCTTCTCATGATGCTCTTGGTGGAGCATCTAAAGATCCAAAGCTTCTCGATAGAATTAAGGTAATATAATCGAGTACTATGAAAAGAAAAAAGAAATTGTATATTTTATATTTACAATTAATTGATTTTTTTTCCTCATAGAATTTACGAGAAGAAACAGCTAGCTTGAAGAAACCTTTGCAAGCAGTACGCAAACAGGCCAATGATTTAGTAAATAAAGCTCAGGAACAAGGAATAGATGCAACACATTTACAAGATGAAGTTGACAATGTAACCGATCGAATCGATGATTTGCAAGCAAAATTAGACGATAGGTGTAACGAGTTACAGAGTGCTGCTACTGCAATGGCACAATTTAATGATCACGTCAAGATCATTAATCAACATTTAACTTCTATAGAAAAGGAATTAGATTCGATGAAAGCACCTGGTCGAGAAATTAAAGTCGTTAGAGGTCAGATCGAAGATATCAGCAAAATCATTCATAAAGTTAATAAACTCTGCGATGAAGCTAACGATCTTGAAAGTCTTGGTGAACGTTTGGTCGACAATGGCTTTGCTGCTGACTCTGTAGCAACCAGACAACAAATTGAAAGTCTTAAACGACAAATTGGAAAGCTCGATGAACGTGCACGTAACAGGGAAGAAGAATTAAGTACTGCATTGAATAAATTGCAAGAATTTTATCAGGCTCATGGAAACGTTATGGATGAAATCGCTGAAACTAACGATCAAGTTAGAAAATTCAAGCCAGTTGGTTCGGAAGTCGATTCGATCAAAGCACAGCAAGAAGATTTCATGGCACTTAAGATCAATAAAATTGAACCTATTTCTCGCAACGTCGATTTATGTAATGCTCTTGGTCAGGGACTTATTCAAACTGCAGGTCGTGATGTTAGCACCACGAACATTGAAAAGGACCTTGATAAAATGAATGATAGGTGGAACGATCTGAAGGACAGAGTAAGCATTATCTTTTATTCCGAAATAAACTTTACGCGCAATTTTGTTACATTATTAAATTTTTTATCTTCTTATTTCTAGTTGAACGAACGTGACAGAAAATTAGATGTAGGTTTACTCCAGTCTGGTAAATTCCAAGAAGCTTTAAATGGTCTCGAAAAGTGGTTAACCGATACCGAAGAAATGGTTTCTAATCAAAAACCACCGTCGTCCGATTATAAGGTAGTCAAAGCACAACTTCAAGAGCAGAAATTCTTGAAGAAAATGTTAATGGATCGACAAAATTCAATGTCATCTTTATACAATATGGGTGAAGAAGTAACAGCTGGAGCAGATACGAAGGAACGTAAAGTTATAGAGAAACAATTGAAGAATTTGATGGGTCGATTTGATAATTTAACGGAAGGTGCTGCAGAAAGAATGGAGGCTTTAGAACAGGCCATGGCCGTGGCTAAACAATTCCAAGACAAATTAATACCACTTGCTACGTGGCTGGACAAAACGGAAAAGAAAGTTAGAGAAATGGAATTGGTACCCACTGACGAAGAGAAAATTCAACAACGAATTTCCGAACATGCTGTACTTCATAATGATATACTCTCGAAGAAACCAGACTTCAGCGAATTAACCGACATAGCTAGTCAACTGATGGCTCTTGTTGGTGAAGATGAGGCAGCTGCCTTGGCAGATAAACTTCAAGATGTCGCTGACAGATACGCTGCACTCGTTGAACGTTCAGAAGCACTTGGTGAACTTCTACAACGTTCGAGACAAGGCTTACGACACTTGGTTCTTACCTATCAAGATTTACAAGCTTGGATGGAAGGCATGGAAGTTAGGCTTTCAAAATATAGAGTATTGGCTGTTCATACAGAAAAACTTTTACAACAAATGGAAGATCTAGCAGACCTAACGGAAGAAGTGTCTACAAGACAGACAGAAGTAGATAGTACAACAGATTCGGGCTTGGAATTGATGAAACACATTTCTAGCGACGAGGCTCTCCGGCTAAAAGATAAATTAGATTCATTGCAACGTCGTTTCAATGATTTGGTAACACGTGGATCGGATCTTCTGAAACATGCACAAGAAGCTTTACCATTGGTCCAACAATTCCATGACAATCACAATCGTCTCATGGATTGGATGCAAGGAGCAGAATCAGCTTTACAATCTGCTGAGACTCGCGAAGATGAAATCATAAGACTCGAAATGGAAATTTCAGAATATAGACCTGTTCTCGATAAAATCAATGCGGTCGGTCCACAATTGTGTCAAATATCTCCAGGAGAAGGTGCTGCTACCATAGAAGGCCTGGTAACTAGAGACAACAGAAGATTCGATGCAATTGCTGAACAAATTCAGAGAAAAGCTGAAAGGATTCAATTGAGCAAACAACGATCTCTGGAAGTTATCGGGGACATCGATGATCTCCTCGATTGGTTCAGAGAAGTTGATAATCAATTACGTGAAGCCGAGCCACCGAGTAGCGAGCCCGAGATAATAAGAGTTCAACTGAAAGAACACAAGGCTCTGAACGATGATATATCCAGTCAGAAAGGCCGTGTTCGTGATGTCATTTCAACAGCTAAGAAAGTTATTCGTGAAAATGCTCATCACGAAGATACGTCAACGATACGAGATAAAATGGAAGATCTTCGAGAAACAATGGAAATTGTATCAGGTCTTTCTTCTGACAGATTGGGCGCTTTGGAGCAAGCATTACCATTGGCTGAACATCTTCGTGATACTCATGCAGGTCTTGTGAGTTGGTTGGAAGAAGCTGAACAACAAGTTGCTATGTTACCTATGCCTGCTTTGAGACCAGATTTAATCGCAGTTCAGCAAGATAAAAATGAAATTCTTATTCAGAGCATTAACGAACACAAACCTTTGGTAGAAAAATTGAACAAGACGGGTGAAGCTTTGATCAAACTATGTAACGAGGAAGAAGGTTCGAAAGTTCAAGATATCGTGGACAATGATAACGCTCGTTATGCAGCTCTAAGATCAGAGCTAAGAGGTCGTCAACAAACGTTGGAACAAGCATTGCAAGAATCTTCGCAGTTCTCCGACAAATTGGAAGGTATGTTACGAGCTTTAACGTCAACCGCTGATCAGGTACATGGTGCTGAACCGGTCAGTGCACATCCGCCAAGACTACGAGATCAAATGGAAGAAAATGCTGCACTGGCTGAAGATCTAGCTCAAAGATCGGAAGCTTATGCTGCTGTGAGAAAAGCTGCTGATGATGTTATCAGTAAAGCAGGAAATAGAGCTGATCCTGCTGTTAAAGATATCAAACGTAAGCTAGATAGACTGAACCAATTATGGACAGATGTACAAAGAGCAACTACGGAACGTGGTCACACCTTGGACGACACCTTGTCGATCGCAGAGAAATTCTGGTCAGAGCTGAATGGGGTAATGTCAACTTTAAGAGAATTGCAGGATGCTCTAGCTGGACAAGCACCGCCAGCAGCACAACCAGCTGCCATACAACAACAACAAGTAGCTCTGCAAGAGATCAGACAGGAAATCGATCAAACCAAACCCGACGTAGAACAAGTAAGAGCATCTGGTCACGAATTGATGGGCCTGTGTGGTGAACCTGACAAACCGGAAGTACGAAAGCACATCGAAGATTTGGATCAAGCTTGGGACAACGTCACTGCTCTTTACGCTAGACGCGAAGAAAACCTTATCGACGCCATGGAGAAGGCCATGGAATTCCATGAAACTCTTCAAAATCTCTTGGAATTCTTACAGGAAGCCGAAGATAGATTTGCTGACATGGGTCCGCTTGGTAGTGACATAGACGAAGTTAAAACTCAGATCAAACAGTTGGCAAACTTTAAAGCCGAGGTCGATCCGCACATGGTGAAGGTCGAAGCCTTAAACAGGTAAGATTTTATATTCGTTGGATTTTCTTTCTACTTTTCTTTCTTTCTTTTTAAACAATGTTATAACATTGCATCAACAAAGAGTTCAGTGCATCGCATTGTCCCCTTTGTGAGATTTTCTATTTGGAAGAATATTGAGAGAGAACCAACCACTTCGATATAACTTTAATCTAATCCCAACATTTTTGTTTTTTCCGTGCCGGTTCCCGAACATAGGAGTCTGACAAGGCAAGTCAACCTCTCTCTCTCTCTCTCTCTCTCTCTGTGTTGTTACTGTAGTTAGAGCATGGCTTCTTTTTAATGTGACACCTCATTTTGATCGAATAACAGATGATCTTAACCCATTTATTGTCTTTGTATGACAAAGTAACGCGTTGAATTTGATATCCAATGGTATTCACTTGATTTCCGTCCTCGTATAGCCGCATGCAAGAGGTGTGAAGCATAAAATAAAAGCATAGAATAAAATAAAGTAAAAGTAAATCTCCAAAAAAAGAAAAAAGTAATAATAATAAACCATGAGGAAAAGTAAAAAGCGTAAACTGATAGAGTACTGATTTTTAGTGTCTCGTATGTGTCCATTAATCTTTCCAGTAGTTATTTTTTTTTGTTTTCTTGCTGACAGGATATTCTCATCCCCGCCCTCCGTCCTTGTAGGTGTGGCCTTGAAAGTTTGTCTGGCTAAAATCCACAGTATCATTTTAACGAAGTACATATCACACATCTAACTCTGATCTTTCATCCCATTTAGGCAAGCAGCTGAGCTGACAGAAAGAACATCGTCTGAACAAGCAGCAGCTATCAAGGAACCATTGGGTGCTGTTAACAAACGTTGGGACGGATTGCTCAGAGGTGTTGTAGAAAGACAAAGACTTTTAGAAAATGCTTTGTTACGATTAGGACAATTCCAACATGCTCTTGATGAGTTACTCGTTTGGATCGATAAGACGGATAGAACGTTGGACAATTTGAAAGCAGTTGCAGGAGATCCGCAAGTTATCGAGGTCGAATTAGCTAAACTGAAAGTCTTGGTTAACGATATTCAAGCACATCAAACTAGTGTGGACACATTGAACGATGCTGGCAGACAATTGATCGAAGATGGAAAAGGTACAACCGAGGCTTCGACAACGGCAGAAAAATTAGGGACGCTCAATCGTCGTTGGAGGGATCTGCTTCAACGAGCGGCTGATCGGCAAAGAGAATTGGAAGATGCTTTGAGAGAGGCACAATCGTTCACTGCTGAAATCCAAGATCTTTTGTCGTGGTTAGGCGATGTTGATAATATGATAGTAGCATCGAAACCAGTCGGCGGCTTACCTGAAACAGCATCGGAACAATTGGAACGATTCATGGAAATTTATAACGAGTTGGAACAAAATCGACCAAAGGTAGAAACTGTTTTGCAACAAGGACAAGAATATATGAAACGTGCCGATGCAAGTAGTGCGGGTGGCTTGAATCATAATCTTCGAACCTTGAAGCAGAGATGGGATAACGTCACTGCACGAGCAAGTGATAAGAAAATCAAATTGGAAATTGCTTTGAAGGAAGCAACGGAGTTCCACGATGCCTTGCAAGCGTTTGTTGATTGGCTGACGAATGCAGAAAAGATCTTAACGAATCTCAAACCTGTTTCCAGAGTCATGGAGACCATATTAGGTCAAATAGAAGAGCATAAACAATTTCAGAAAGACGTTGGCGTTCATAGAGAAACTATGTTAAATTTGGATAAGAAGGGAACGCATTTGAAATACTTTTCACAAAAACAGGATGTAATACTTATAAAAAATCTGTTGATCAGTGTCCAACATAGATGGGAACGTGTTGTGTCGAAATCAGCCGAGCGAACTAGAGCGCTCGATCATGGATATAAAGAGGCAAGAGAGTTTCACGATGCATGGTCGAATTTGCTCAATTGGTTGGACGAGACAGAAAAGACTTTGGACGAAGTTGCTGCCGATGGTCTTGGTGGAAATGATCCAGAAAAAATAAAATCACGTCTCAACAAACATCGCGAGATACAGAAAGCATTGAGCGCTAAGCAAGGTACGTATGATACGACTATGAAGAATGGTAAAGCTTTGAAGGACAAGGCACCGAAGGCCGACGAGTCTGCTTTGAAGGAATTGTTGAACGAATTGAAGAACAAGTGGACGACAGTTTGTTCTAAGTGCGTTGATAGACAGAGAAAGTTGGAGGAAGCGTTATTGTTCTCTGGACAGTTCAAGGATGCCATTCAAGCGCTTCTCGATTGGCTGGGCAAGATGGAAAAACATTTATCGGACACTGGACCGTTGCATGGTGATTTGGACACTGTAACGAACCTCGTTGAGCAACATAAAACTTTCGAAAAAGATTTAGAGTCGCGCGAATCACAAATGGAGTCGGTTATCAAAACTGGTCGTGAGTTAGAATCCAAAGCTTCGGCGGAAGACGCTTCCATGATAAGATCTCAATTGTCAGAACTTAACAGCCTATGGGACACCGTAACACGTCTGTCATTAAAGAAAACTGCAAGATTAGAGGAAGCTATCAAAGAAGCCGAACGTTTGCACAAAGCGGTCCATGTTTTGTTAGAATGGTTGAGCGACGCCGAGATGAAACTTAGATTCGCTGGACAATTACCAGAGGATGAACAAGAGAGTAGAAACCAATTAATGGAACATGAGAAATTCCTTCGTGAATTGAAAGCAAAGGAAATTGAAAAGGATAATACTTTGGAATTGGCTCATATGATCTTGGGTAAAGCTCATCCCGATGGAGCTGCCGTTATCAAACATTGGATAACTATTATTCAATCTAGATGGGAAGAAGTTGCTATTTGGGCTCAACAAAGAAATCAGAGACTTGAAAATCACATGCGAGGCCTTCAAGTAAGACGTTATATAAAGATGATTAAGAGTTTGATTAATATGTTATAAGAAAAAAATTCATTGATTAATTATCGTTCCTGTGCATCTTTTTAGGATCTCGATAATCTACTAGAGGAATTATTGGCTTGGTTAGAAGGATTAGAAAATACTTTGAATGCTCTCGAAAGTGAACCACTACCAGACGATCGTCCAACCCTCGAAATGCTCATTGCTGATCATAGAGAATTTATGGAAAATGCAAGTAGAAGACAGAACGAAGTAGATCGTGTCTGTAAAGCAAGACAGATCAAAGTAACGAAGGATGGACGAAAAGTACCGAAAGCTAAATCACCTGCACCAGTGTAAGTATAATTAAACACTATCCTTGAATTCCATGAACTATCTGAACGCCGCGCCGTCGAAATTTCTTAATCATTCAAACTCGGTATTTCATCATAAAAAAAAGGAGAGAAGAGAAACACATTAATCGTTCGCATAAATATCAAGAGACCATTACTTTAAACAATGATCATTACTTAATTGATCAATCATTCTCAATTGGCTCATATTGAAACATAAATTTTATGAATTATTTGTTTAGATAACATAAATAATTAGAAATCATGCTTTATATGTATTTTAACAATAGTACAGCTGGAATTATATTCGATTCGATGGAGAGAGTTTTTCTGAACGTATTTTATATATTTTAGCACATATATATTGCACGTTTTTTTATTTTGCATTTGTGTGCATCTTTTTTTTATGTTTTTTGCTTGTATCATTTGTAATGTGTGTACGTTTTTGCATGTTGTATTAATATTATGGACAGCAGTAAGGATCAATATCAAGATGTGGAACAAGAACAACCTCCTTCCAGAAAACAAAGGTATGTTTTTTAAATTCAAAGGATCCACGAACATTTTTTATTAATTTGATGGTAAAATCGCATGGAATATGTTTTGTGACGCCATCTGAAGCATATTCCTTGAAACAACTCATATTTTTTTATTATATCGATAAAAGTATCAATTTTGTTGATAAATAGGTAGTCACAGTTTGAAAAGTTTCCGGGAATATTCTTCAGATGGCGCTTAAAGTTAAAGACAAAAAAATAATAGTTTTTATAATAAATTTCAATAATACTTGCTTTATTACACTTTCTTTAAGCTTTTAAAAAATTCTTATAATTTACATAAATTATTTTAATTACGTTTATATTATTGTCCGAATAGCTAGCTTGTTAATCGTTGAAAAGAAAAATGTTATATTTATTTTAATGTTTGTCTCGCATGTTTGTATGAATGTTGTCTACTGCACATTAACATTAACACATAAAACATTAACAAACACTTTCCTTCTCACAAAATTCAATGTTTCCCTCTAAAGTCGGAAGAAGATACAACGTTGAAAAAATGATCTCGGTGTATCATCGTGAAGCTGCGTAACTGAAGATGAATGAGGATTTCGAAAAAAAATCTACAGTTTTCCTTACTAACATATACGCATCCTTGTCAAGTAATGTTATTAACAAATTAACTAACAATAAGTATCACTAATCTTCCATTATTTCTCTTCAATAATTTTACAAGTCAATAGGCAATATTTATTAGAAATCATTTCATTATAATGAAACGCGTCTTTGAAGATGCGTGTGTCATATGCGTGATTAATTTTTTTGAATCAACTTTTCAACTCATACATACATACATACATACATACATACATACATACATACATACATACATACTTAAACTCATGCATTCGTATAATCATACATAATCTGTAATTAAAAGACACACTTGAACACCTACTTGATGAAGCCTGCTTAGAGACGCAGACAAATCAATGAAATCACAGCTCCTACATGTAAGGTCCAGTAGAGAGTGTTTTGAGTGACGTGAGGCATGTTCTTGTTTAGCCGAGCCAGCCCGGGTCGCGAGAGGACGCCAGATCTTTCGTTGCCACACATTGGTCCACGCTTCCCACCCAAAGGAAGGTGCGTTTTGTCATTATTTTGGACAGATTTCAGTTATCCTAAGTATTTATACTCATTTCCTCCTCCTTCTCTTCCTCTTATTAATTTTCACACTGTCCCTTTTTCATTTTATTGTTATTCTTATATTTTTGTTATTTTTAATGTCCATATTTATTTTGTTGTTACGTTACACTCGTGTATTGTGAGCTATGCTATTTCAAGGGATTTACAAAGCGTTCTTAAAGGAAAAAAAAAAAAAACCAATGAAAATTCAAACTTTTCTTTTATATCATACAATCTTATATAAAACGTTTTAATGATATTTTTATTATTTCATTTCAACCTTTTTTTTATTTTTCTCCTTTCTTTATAAGCAGTAAGGGTGCAGAGCCAGAATTCCGTAGTCCAAGAGTGAAACTCCTATGGGACAGGTGGCGTCACGTTTGGATGCTAGCTTGGGAACGTCAACGTCGTCTACAAGACAAATATAATTATATTCAAGAGTTGGATCGTGTTGCTAACTTTAGTTGGGAAGATTGGCGCAAGAGAGTAAGAAGATATTTTTCTTCCTTTTTTCTAATTCATTCATTAATAAATCACGTTACAGATATTTTAATATATTTCTTTTATTTTCTTTCCTTTTCTTTTTTTTACATGTAGTTCCTGAAGTTTATGAATCATAAGAAATCTCGACTGACGGATCTCTTTAGGAAAATGGATAAAAATAACGATGGGCTTATACCTCGTGAAGATTTCATTCAAGGAATTATGAATACCAGTTAGTATATTATATTTGTTATTGAATGACATGAATAAGAATATACTAAATTATTTGCTATAATTTTTGTAGAATTTGAAACGTCTCGGTTGGAGATGGGTGCAGTTGCAGATCTATTTGATCGTCATGGGGAAGGTTTAATAGATTGGAAAGAGTTTATAGCTGCCTTGAGACCAGACTGGGAGGAACGTCGTACTTATAATGATACTGATAAGATACATGACGAAGTTAAACGATTAGTTATGTTGTGTACGTGCCGACAAAAGTTCAGAGTATTCCAAGTTGGTGAAGGAAAGTACAGGGTAAGTGTTATTTGAAGAAAAAAAAAATTAAAATTAATAATTTGTCCATTCGTTATTTTTTGAAAAAATTTTATATGATATTCACATATAACGTTTATATAATAATTACGTTTATATATTTATATATATTTACAGTTTGGTGACAGTCAAAAATTACGTCTAGTTAGGATATTAAGATCCACAGTGATGGTTCGAGTAGGAGGTGGTTGGGTAGCACTAGACGAATTCCTTTTGAAAAATGATCCATGTCGCGGTAAGTACTCACTTTTATCATCATTCAATTTAAAATTAAATAACATAAGAAATTTGGGTTACGGTAAGTTATATATATTAAAAAAGAAAAGAAAGGAAAATCTTACCTTGGCCCGAAATCGAAAAGTAAGATAATCAAAAGTCAGGTAGAAAAAGAAAAAAAATTCCGGGAGAAAAATTTAATTGAATTGAATAGAAAATATCGACAGTACTACATAACATATGTATATATCATAGAAAGTATGTATTTCTGCTAATCGTAATAGAAACGTGATATAATAACACGCGTGATGATTTTCCGCATAAAATTAATTATATAGTTTAACGCAAACTGTCCGATTCTCTCACAAACGTTCCTTTCCCTCCTCTCTGATCCTCCATCCGAGGCAGCTAACGTGTCTTTAGTTTGATATTTTTTGTGATATCATTATTAATAATATCTCGATATCTTTGAATAATAATTTGTGTATATAATTTGTTAATGCCGATTCTAATTTCTAATTTCTAATTTTCTAATTTCGCTTATTTTTATTATGTTACTACTATCGATATAATAATAATCATCATTTTGCATAAAATTTCATTTTTTCAATTCACAGCCAAACTTTTAGCAATGTTTTTATTGCGTCCAGTTTTTCAAAAATTGCGTTTAAGAAAATATACTTGTTATTAACAAATTATTATCCATTAACCATATAACCGTAAAAAAAAAGAAAAAGAAAACTTTTTTCTCGCGAGACCAACACCAAAACTACTACCCTGAACCTCTGACAATTTTATAATCATAATTGCGTTTGTGTGTATGATCTCAACTCCTGAGGTACGAAAACGTTGTGATTAATCGCATATTATTAATCGTTAATATTCTAAATTTTCAATAATACAATGCAAGAGGGACGAGTGAAAGAAAGTGTGTGTCCGCTGATTTTTTCCTTTGCTTAGCTGGTTGCTGAATTAATCAAAAAATACATGTGTGAATATATATATATATATATATATATATATATATATATATATATATATATATATATATCAAAAGGTATTACGGTTTAGGGTTTTCTTGGGGCTTTCGATTATGTGTTGCAACTAATGAAAAGATCGCTATTTCAGAAAATGATTTAAATTTATTTAAACTATCAAAAATTATCATTTAAATATCATTGATACATTAATTTGTCTTCGTTAGAAGTTATTTAAAAAAAATTTCTTATTGATTTTCTGAAATAGTAGGATCTCTTAAGGACCGTAGATAAAAAAGGTATATAAGTAGATAAATCATATACTGGTTCCATACTAACATAAATTTAATAATCCCTATCCTCCTTTTCTTTCCTATTCCACCTCTTTCTCTTTCTCTCTCTTTCTCTCTCTAACACATTCCAAATATCCATATCGCTGCAATTCTTCGTATCTCTCCTCTTCTTTCTTTATATATATATTATTTTTTAATATATAATATATATATATACACACATATAATTTTCATTCCCTCTTTTCTGTATACCATTCCCAAATGATTTCGTATTTTTGATCGTAACCGAACCACTGATATATGTTGCATGGTACTTTCTCGTTCCAAAATTGATTGAAAACGAAATTATCTTTAATTATCGTTAATGCGTTAAGTTTTTCTAATGCCAATACCGGATCCTAACAAACCGGAACAACATGAGGGCTGGTGTCCGCTCGGTGAGGACTTTTTCACATGCACACAGTACATTCATGGTCTATGTAGGTGTAATGATAGTTATTCCTTTACATACTCTAGATACAGTACCGATACATACACATTTATTTTTTCAATAATTAAAATTTTTTTATAATATATAGCTTTTTCATAAAAAATATATGTATATATTATACACTTTTTATATATACATTAAACATACACCGCGAATTATAGACCATGAAACTGACTTCCCCGTGTATTGTGCATGATAGAATTGTTACGTGTGACTTTTTCTATCGTATTATTTATTATATATAATATCAAGCCCGTTAATTTTGTATCGTTGTGTGAATATAACATGTAACCTGATCGAGTTAGAATGAAAGATCAATCGCTAGTGCGGATACGTATATAGATTATATAGCCATTCATGAATTTTGATATGGATTTGTAATTTTTTAAATGAATGAATTAATTTCAATGGTAAAATCGCATGAAAAAATATTCGTTGTGCCATCTGTAGAATGTTCCTGGAAACTATTAGCCAGATAGTATTTTGATGATAAAAAAAGAAAGTTTTGCGAGCAGTTTCTAGGAATATTCTTCAGATGGCGCCACGAATATTTTTTATTGGGATTTTACCATCAAAACTAATTAAAATATATAAAATACATAAAATATAGAAATTTAATGCAATTCTTAGGACTTTTTTAAAGAGAAAAATTTTGTTAATTCATGAATTAAATAACAACCAGCCTAGCATTGAAATATCTCGACTGGTATAGATTCTTGAAGTTTTTGCAATAAGGCATACTGTTTAAATTTGTTGGCATGGTGTTTTTCGAATTGTTAATTAAGTCTTCTTGAGATGATTCATTTTCTTTTTTATTTTCAATTTTTTACTTATTAAGTTATTTGTTTCTTTATCTTTTTTTTATTTTTGTAAATACATATATATATATAGTAGCGATTGATTGTTTGCTATGTGAAACTAACGTTAAATATGCGGATATAATATCACATTGGTAATTCGTAAGAGAGCAAGAAGGAAAAAGAGGAGACGCCGAGATGTTGTTACGATAGATATCACGGACAGCATGGTGGGAAAAAAGCAAATTACGAAAGGCATATTTTTTCATTCGTTTCATGCTACCAAAATGTTTTTTTTCTTTTTCATTTTTTAATGTGTTCAGTATCAAGCAGTATATATTATTTCATATTATTTGCGATATAGTTACATTTAAGTACAAATCGATTGAGTTAGCATGAAACGATTTTCATATATATATATATATATATCGTGGCTTTTGTCAGTGGAAAAAAAAATCATTGCGCTTTAGATTCAATTCGAATCAGCTTTGTAAAAATTGTCGTGTCAATATCGCCTTATATGTCCCATATGCGGGATAAATATTTTTTTTCTCTTCTTTTTTTTATAAATAATATATGCATCATAGATATTTTTCTTTTTTTTTTCTTTTTTTCTTTTTTATTTTTCTTTTTCAAACGTTCTAAATATAGTGTTTTTTTTTTCTTTCTTTTTCATATTACTTACACACACGAACACACGTACACGCAATCATCATACACCGTACACGCACACTTTCATTCTACTTTTCTTTTCTATCTATCTTTCTCTTTCTCTCTCTCTCTCTCTCTCTCTCTCTCTCTCTCTCTCTCTCTCTCTCTCTCTCTCTCTCTCTCTCTCTCTCTCTCTCTCTCTCTCTCTCTCTCTCTCTCTCTCTCTCTCTCTCTCTCTCTATCTTTCTCTTTATATATATATATATATCTTGTCATTTCCATTCCTTCGTTGTACCTTTCTTTATACAATCTATTTTTTTGTCACAACTCTTCGCATCCATCGATAATTCGCATGATTTTTCAATTTTGTATCTATTTGTCTGATGATCCATTGTCTCTTTTTATCTATCTATCTCTCTCTCTTTCTCTCTCTCTCTCTCTCTTTCTGTTTCTTTAAAAAAAATACTCCATTTTTGAAAAAAAACTATCATATTCCGAAATTTAAATGATTTTAAAAACTCGCTGTCTCTCTCTATCTATCTATCTGTCTGTCTATCTGTCTATCTATCTGTTTGTCTATCTATCTATCTCTCTATCTATCTATCTCTTTTTCTCTGTAAAAAAATCTTTGGCACCTCCTCTCATAACCCGGCATTTTCCCATAACGCCTTCCTTCTAACTGCGTGCACGCAATACACTGTAGCCAAGGGAAGAACCAATATCGAGCTGAGGGAGCAATTCATATTGGCGGATGGTGTCAGCCAGACAATGACAGCATTCAGGTCGAAGCCAAGCCCAACATCGACCCTTCAACGTACGCAAATGTCCTCAGCTGGACCCATCACCAAGGTAATGTCATCCAGTATGGTGAGCACAATCACATGGAAAAAAAGAAAATAAAATTGAA